>NC_138300.1:41080000-41082500 GCF_965601325.2 Salmo salar
AGAGAGAGACACATCTAGACACAGCGAGAGAATGACACATCTAGACACAGCGAGAGAGAGACACATCAAGACACAGAGAGAGAGAGAGAGAGAGATACATCTAGAGAGAGACACATCTAGACACAGCGAGAGAGAGACACATCTAGACTTAGCAAGAGAGAGACACAGCGAGAAAGAGACACATCTAGACACAGCGAGAGAGAGACACATCGAGAGAGAGACACATCTAGACACAGCGAGAGAGAGACACATCTAGACACAGCGAGAGAGAGACACATCTAGACACAGAGAGAGAGAGAGATACATCTAGACAGAGAGAGAGAGATATACATCTAGACAGAGAGAGAGAGATATACATCTAGACAGAGAGAGAGAGAGATACATCTAGACAGAGAGAGAGAGATACATCTAGACAGAGAGAGAGAGATACATCTAGACAGAGAGAGAGAGATACATCTAGACAGCGAGAGAGAGATACATCTAGACACAGCGAGAGAGAGACACATCTAGACACAGCGAGAGAGAGACACATCTAGACACAGCGAGAGAGAGACACATCTAGACACAGCGAGAGAGAGACACATCTAGACACAGCGAGAGAGAGACACATCTAGACACAGCGAGAGAGAGACACATCTAGACACAGCGAGAGAGAGACACATCGAGAGAGAGACCCATCTAGACACAGCGAGAGAGAGACACATCTAGACACAGCGAGAGAGAGACACATCTAGACACAGAGAGAGAGACACATCTAGACACAGAGAGAGAGAGACATCTAGACACAGAGAGAGAGAGAGAGAGAGAGATACATCTAGACAGAGAGATATACATCTAGACAGAGAGAGAGAGAGATACATCTAGGCAGAGAGAGAGAGAGATACACATCTAGACAGAGATACATCTAGACACAGAGAGATACATCTAGACAGAGAGAGAGAGATACATCTACATTTTACATTTTACATTTTAGCAGACGCTCTTATCCAGAGCGACTTACAGTAGTGAATGCATACATTTCATACATTTTTTTTTTCTTCTGTGCTGGCCCCCCGTGGGAATTGAACCCACAACCCTGGTGTTGCAAACACCATGCTCTACCAACTGAGCTACAGGGAAGGCTTACAGACAGAGAGAGAGAGAGAGATACATCTAGGCAGAGAGAGAGAGAGATACATCTAGGCAGAGAGAGAGAGATACATCTAGGCAGAGAGAGATATACATCTAGGCAGAGAGAGAGATACATCTAGACAGAGAGAGAGAGATACATCTAGACACAGCGAGAGAGAGACACATCTAGACACAGCGAGAGAGAGACACATCTAGACACAGCGAGAGAGAGACACATCTAGACACAGCGAGAGAGAGACACATCTAGACACAGTCGGAGAGAGACACATCTAGACACAGCGAGAGAATGACACATCTAGACACAGCGAGAGAGAGACACATCAAGACACACAGAGAGAGAGAGAGAGAGATACATCTAGACACAGCGAGAGAGAGACACATCTAGACACAGCGAGAGAGAGACACATCTAGACACAGCGAGAGAGAGACACATCTAGACACAGCGAGAGAGAGAAACATCTAGACACAGCGAGAGAGAGACACAGCGAGAGAGAGACACATCTAGACACAGCGAGAGAGAGACACATCGAGAGAGAGACACATCTAGACACAGCGAGAGAGAGACACATCTAGACACAGCGAGAGAGAGACAAATCTAGACACAGCGAGAGAGAGACACATCTAGACACAGAGAGAGAGAGAGATACATCTAGACAGAGAGAGAGAGATATACATCTAGACAGAGAGAGAGAGATATACATCTAGACAGAGAGAGAGAGAGATACATCTAGACAGAGAGAGAGAGAGATACATCTAGACAGAGAGAGAGAGATACATCTAGACAGAGAGAGAGAGATACATCTAGACAGAGAGAGATACATCTAGACAGAGAGAGAGAGATACATCTAGACAGCGAGAGAGAGATACATCTAGACAGCGAGAGAGAGACACATCTAGACACAGCGAGAGAGAGACACATCTAGACACAGCGAGAGAGAGACACATCTAGACACAGCGAGAGAGAGACACATCTAGACACAGCGAGAGAGAGACACATCTAGACACAGCGAGAGAGAGACACATCTAGACACAGCGAGAGAGAGACACATCGAGAGAGAGACCCATCTAGACACAGCGAGAGAGAGACACATCTAGACACAGCGAGAGAGAGACACATCTAGACACAGCGAGAGAGAGACACATCTAGACACACAGAGAGAGACACATCTAGACACAGAGAGAGAGAGACATCTAGACACAGAGAGAGAGAGAGAGAGATACATCTAGACAGAGAGAGAGAGATATACATCTAGACAGAGAGAGAGAGAGATACACATCTAGACAGAGAGAGAGAGATACATCTAGACAGAGAGAGAGAGAGAGAGAGATACATCTAGACAGAGAGAGAGAGAGAGATACATCTAGGCAG
>NC_138300.1:41085000-41087500 GCF_965601325.2 Salmo salar
AGAGAGAGATACATCTAGACAAAGTGAGAGAGAGAAACATCTAGACATAGCGAGAGAGAGACACATCTAGACACAGCGAGAGAGAGACACATCTAGACACAGCGAGAGAGAGACACATCTAGACACAGCGAGAGAGAGACACAGCGAGAGAGAGACACATCTAGACACAGCGAGAGAGAGACACATCTAGACACAGCGAGAGAGAGACACATCTAGACACAGCGAGAGAGAGACACATCTAGACACAGCGAGAGAGAGACACATCTAGACACAGCGAGAGAGAGACACATCTAGACACACAGAGAGAGAGAGAGAGAGAGATACATCTAGACACAGCGAGAGAGAGACACATCTAGACACAGCGAGAGAGAGACACATCTAGACACAGCGAGAGAGATACACATATAGACACAGCGAGAGAGAGACACATCGAGAGAGAGACACATCTAGACACAGCGAGAGAGAGACACATCTAGACACGGCGAGAGAGAGACACATCTAGACACAGCGAGAGAGAGACACATCTAGACACAGCGAGAGAGAGACACATCTAGACACAGAGAGAGAGAGAGATACATCTAGACACAGCGAGAGAGAGACACATCTAGACACAGCGAGAGAGAGACACATCTAGACACAGCGAGAGAGAGACACAGCGAGAGAGAGACACATATAGACACAGCGAGAGAGAGACACGTCGAGAGAGAGACACATCTAGACACAGCGAGAGAGAGACACATCTAGACACAGCGAGAGAGAGACACATCTAGACACAGCGAGAGAGAGACACATCTAGACACAGAGAGAGAGAGAGAGAGAGATACATCTAGACAGAGAGAGAGAGAGAGAGATACATCTAGACAGAGAGAGAGAGAGAGAGAGAGATACATCTAGACAGAGAGAGAGAGAGAGATACATCTAGACAGAGAGAGAGAGAGAGATACATCTAGACAGAGAGAGAGAGATACATCTAGACAGAGAGAGAGAGAGATACATCTAGACACAGCGAGAGAGAGACACATCTAGACACAGCGAGAGAGAGACTCATCTAGACACAGCGAGAGAGAGACACATCTAGACACAGCGAGAGACACACATCTAGACACAGCGAGAGAGAGACACATCTAGACACAGCGAGAGAGAGACACATCTAGACACAGCGAGAGAATGACACATCTAGACACAGCGAGAGAGAGACACATCAAGACACACAGAGAGAGAGAGAGAGATACATCTAGACACAGCGAGAGAGAGACACATCTAGACACAGCGAGAGAGAGACACATCTAGACACAGCGAGAGAGAGACACATCTAGACACAGCGAGAGAGAGACACATCTAGACACAGCGAGAGAGAGACACAGCGAGAGAGAGACACATCTAGACACAGCGAGAGAGAGACACATCTAGACACAGCGAGAGAGAGACACATCTAGACACAGAGAGAGAGAGAGATACATCTAGACAGAGAGAGAGAGAGAGATACATCTAGACAGAGAGAGAGAGAGAGATACATCTAGACAGAGAGAGAGAGAGAGAGATACATCTAGACAGAGAGAGAGAGAGATACATCTAGACAGAGAGAGAGAGAGATACATCTAGACAGAGAGAGACAGAGAGATACATCTAGGCAGAGAGAGAGATACATCTAGGCAGAGAGAGAGAGATACATCTAGACAGAGAGAGAGAGAGAGATACATCTAGACAGAGAGAGAGAGAGATACATCTAGACAGAGAGAGAGAGAGATACATCTAGACAGAGAGAGAGAGATATACATCTAGACAGAGATAGAGAGATATACATCTAGACAGAGAGAGAGAGAGATACATCTAGACAGAGAGAGAGAGAGATACATCTAGACAGAGAGAGAGAGATACATCTAGACAGAGAGAGAGAGATACATCTAGACAGAGAGAGATACATCTAGACAGAGAGAGAGAGATACATCTAGACAGCGAGAGAGAGATACATCTAGACAGCGAGAGAGAGACACATCTAGACACAGCGAGAGAGAGACACATCTAGACACAGCGAGAGAGAGACACTTCTAGACACAGCGAGAGAGAGACACATCTAGACACAGCGAGAGAGAGACACATCTAGACACAGCGAGAGAGAGACACATCTAGACACAGCGAGAGAGAGACACATCGAGAGAGAGACCCATCTAGACACAGCGAGAGAGAGACACATCTAGACACAGCGAGAGAGAGACACATCTAGACACAGCAAGAGAGAGACACATCTAGACACAGAGAGACACATCTAGACACAGAGAGAGAGAGAGACATCTAGACACAGAGAGAGAGAGAGAGAGAGATACATCTAGACAGAGAGAGAGAGATATACATCTAGACAGAGAGAGAGAGAGATACATCTAGGCAGAGAGAGAGAGAGATACACATCTAGACAGAGAGAGAGAGAGATACATCTAGACACAGAGAGATACATTTAGACAGAGAGAGAGAGATACATCTAGACAGAGAGAGAGAGCGAGAG
>NC_138300.1:41100000-41107500 GCF_965601325.2 Salmo salar
TAGACACAGAGAGAGAGAGAGAGAGAGAGATACATCTAGACACAGCGAGAGAGAGACACATCTAGACACAGCGAGAGAGAGACACATCTAGACACAGCGAGAGAGAGACACATCTAGACACAGCGAGAGAGAGACACATCTAGACACAGCGAGAGAGAGACACATCTAGACACAGCGAGAGAGAGACACATCTAGACACAGCGAGAGAGAGACACATCTAGACACACAGAGAGAGAGAGAGAGAGATACATCTAGACACAGCGAGAGAGAGACACATCTAGACACAGCGAGAGAGAGACACATCTAGACACAGCGAGAGAGATACACATATAGACACAGCGAGAGAGAGACACAGCTAGAGAGAGACACATCTAGACACAGCGAGAGAGAGACACATCGAGAGAGAGACACATCTAGACACAGCGAGAGAGAGACACATCTAGACACAGCGAGAGAGAGACACATCTAGACACAGAGAGAGAGAGACACATCTAGACACAGCGAGAGAGAGACACATCTAGACACAGCGAGAGAGAGACACATCTAGACACAGCGAGAGAGAGACACAGCGAGAGAGAGACACATATAGACACAGCGAGAGAGAGACACAGCGAGAGAGAGACACATCTAGACACAGCGAGAGAGAGACACATCTAGACACAGCGAGAGAGAGACACATCTAGACACAGCGAGAGAGAGACACATCTAGACACAGAGAGAGAGAGAGAAAGAGAGATACATCTAGACAGAGAGAGAGAGAGAGAGAGAGAGATACATCTAGACAGAGAGAGAGAGAGATACATCTAGACAGAGAGAGAGAGAGATACATCTAGACAGAGAGAGAGAGAGAGATACATCTAGACAGAGAGAGAGAGAGATACATCTAGACACAGCGAGAGAGAGACACATCTAGACACAGCGAGAGAGAGACTCATCTAGACACAGCGAGAGAGAGACACATCTAGACACAGCGAGAGAGACACATCTAGACACAGCGAGAGAGAGACACATCTAGACACAGCGAGAGAGAGACACATCTAGACACAGCGAGAGAATGACACATCTAGACACAGCGAGAGAGAGACACATCAAGACACACAGAGAGAGAGAGAGAGAGATACATCTAGACACAGCGAGAGAGAGACACATCTAGACACAGCGAGAGAGAGACACATCTAGACTTAGCGAGAGAGAGACACAGCGAGAAAGAGACACACCTAGACACAGCGAGAGAGAGACACATCGAGAGAGAGACACATCTAGACACAGCGAGAGAGAGACAAATCTAGACACAGCGAGAGAGAGACACATCTAGACACAGAGAGAGAGAGAGATACATCTAGACAGAGAGAGAGAGATATACATCTAGACAGAGAGAGAGAGATATACATCTAGACAGAGAGAGAGAGAGATACATCTAGACAGAGAGAGAGAGAGATACATCTAGACAGAGAGAGAGAGATACATCTAGACAGAGAGAGAGAGATACATCTAGACAGAGAGAGAGAGATACATCTAGACAGCGAGAGAGATACATCTAGACAGCGAGAGAGAGACACATCTAGACACAGCGAGAGAGAGACACATCTAGACACAGCGAGAGAGAGACACATCTAGACACAGCGAGAGAGAGACACATCTAGACAGAGCGAGAGAGAGACACATCTAGACACAGCGAGAGAGAGACACATCTAGACACAGCGAGAGAGAGACACATCTAGACACAGCGAGAGAGACACATCGAGAGAGAGACCCATCTAGACACAGCGAGAGAGAGACACATCTAGACACAGCGAGAGAGAGACACATCTAGACACAGAGAGAGAGACACATCTAGACACAGAGAGAGAGAGACATCTAGACACAGAGAGAGAGAGAGAGAGATACATCTAGACAGAGAGAGAGAGATATACATCTAGACAGAGAGAGAGAGAGATACATCTAGGCAGAGAGAGAGAGAGATACACATCTAGACAGAGAGAGAGAGAGATACATCTAGACACAGAGAGATACATCTAGACAGAGAGAGAGAGATACATCTAGACAGAGAGAGAGAGAGAGATACATCTAGGCAGAGAGAGAGAGAGATACATCTAGGCAGAGAGAGAGAGATACATCTAGGCAGAGAGAGATATACATCTAGGCAGAGAGAGAGATACATCTAGACAGAGAGAGAGAGATACATCTAGACACAGCGAGAGAGAGACACATCTAGACACAGCGAGAGAGAGACACATCTAGACACAGCGAGAGAGAGACACATCTAGACACAGCGAGAGAGAGACACATCTAGACACAGTCGGAGAGAGACACATCTATACACAGCGAGAGAATGACACATCTAGACACAGCGAGAGAGAGACACATCAAGACACACAGAGAGAGAGAGAGAGAGACACATCTAGACACAGCGAGAGAGAGACACATCTAGACACAGCGAGAGAGAGACACATCTAGACACAGCGAGAGAGAGACACATCTAGACACAGCGAGAGAGAGAAACATCTAGACACAGCGAGAGAGAGACACAGCGAGAGAGAGACACATCTAGACACAGCGAGAGAGAGACACATCGAGAGAGAGACACATCTAGACACAGCGAGAGAGAGACACATCTAGACACAGCGAGAGAGAGACAAATCTAGACACAGCGAGAGAGAGACACATCTAGACACAGAGAGAGAGAGAGAGATACATCTAGACAGAGAGAGAGAGATATACATCTAGACAGAGAGAGAGAGATATACATCTAGACAGAGAGAGAGAGAGATACATCTAGACAGAGAGAGAGAGATATACATCTAGACAGAGAGAGAGAGATACATCTAGACAGAGAGAGAGAGAGATACATCTAGACAGAGAGAGAGAGATACATCTAGACAGAGAGAGAGAGATACATCTAGACAGAGAGAGAGAGATACATCTAGACAGAGAGAGATACATCTAGACAGAGAGAGAGAGATACATCTAGACAGCGAGAGAGAGATACATCTAGACAGCGAGAGAGAGACACATCTAGACACAGCGAGAGAGAGACACATCTAGACACAGCGAGAGAGAGACACATCTAGACACAGCGAGAGAGAGACACATCTAGACACAGCGAGAGAGAGACACATCTAGACACAGCGAGAGAGAGACACATCTAGACACAGCGAGAGAGAGACACATCGAGAGAGAGACCCATCTAGACACAGCGAGAGAGAGACACATCTAGACACAGCGAGAGAGAGACACATCTAGACACAGCGAGAGAGAGACACATCTAGACACAGAGAGAGAGACACATCTAGACACAGAGAGAGAGAGACATCTAGACACAGAGAGAGAGAGAGAGATACATCTAGACAGAGAGAGAGAGATATACATCTAGACAGAGAGAGAGAGATACACATCTAGACAGAGAGAGAGAGATACATCTAGACAGAGAGAGAGAGAGAGATACATCTAGACAGAGAGAGAGAGAGAGATACATCTAGGCAGAGAGAGAGAGAGATACATCTAGGCAGAGAGAGATATACATCTAGGCAGAGAGAGAGATACATCTAGGCAGAGAGAGAGATACATCTAGACAGAGAGAGAGAGATACATCTAGACACAGCGAGAGAGAGACACATCTAGACACAGCGAGAGAGAGACACATCTAGACACAGCGAGAGAGAGACACATCTAGACACAGTCGGAGAGAGACACATCTAGACACAGCGAGAGAGAGACTCATCTAGACACAGCAAGAGAGAGACACATCTAGACACAGAGAGAGAGAGACACATCTTGACACACAGAGAGAGAGAGAGAGAGATACATCTAGACAAAGTGAGAGAGAAACATCTAGACATAGCGAGAGAGAGACACATCTAGACACAGCGAGAGAGAGACACATCTAGACACAGCGAGAGAGAGACACATCTAGACACAGCGAGAGAGAGACACAGCGAGAGAGAGACACATCTAGACACAGCGAGAGAGAGACACATCTAGACACAGCGAGAGAGAGACACATCTAGACACAGCGAGAGAGAGACACATCTAGACACAGCGAGAGAGAGACACATCTAGACACAGCGAGAGAGAGACACATCTAGACACACAGAGAGAGAGAGAGAGAGAGATACATCTAGACACAGCGAGAGAGAGACACATCTAGACACAGCGAGAGAGAGACACATCTAGACACAGCGAGAGAGATACACATATAGACACAGCGAGAGAGAGACACATCGAGAGAGAGACACATCTAGACACAGCGAGAGAGAGACACATCTAGACACGGCGAGAGAGAGACACATCTAGACACAGCGAGAGAGAGACACATCTAGACACAGCGAGAGAGAGACACATCTAGACACAGAGAGAGAGAGAGATACATCTAGACACAGCGAGAGAGAGACACATCTAGACACAGCGAGAGAGAGACACATCTAGACACAGCGAGAGAGAGACACATCTAGACACAGCGAGAGAGAGACACAGCGAGAGAGAGACACATATAGACACAGCGAGAGAGAGACACATCGAGAGAGAGACACATCTAGACACAGCGAGAGAGAGACACATCTAGACACAGCGAGAGAATGACACATCTAGACACAGCGAGAGAGAGACACATCAAGACACACAGAGAGAGAGAGAGAGATACATCTAGACACAGCGAGAGAGAGACACATCTAGACACAGCGAGAGAGAGACACATCTAGACACAGCGAGAGAGAGACACATCTAGACACAGCGAGAGAGAGACACATCTAGACACAGCGAGAGAGAGACACAGCGAGAGAGAGACACATCTAGACACAGCGAGAGAGAGACACATCGAGAGAGAGACACATCTAGACACAGCGAGAGAGAGACACATCTAGACACAGCGAGAGAGAGACACATCTAGACACAGCGAGAGAGAGACACATCTAGACACAGAGAGAGAGAGAGATACATCTAGACAGAGAGAGAGAGAGAGATACATCTAGACAGAGAGAGAGAGAGATACATCTAGACAGAGAGAGAGAGAGATACATCTAGACAGAGAGAGAGAGAGATACATCTAGACAGAGAGAGACAGAGAGATACATCTAGGCAGAGAGAGAGAGATACATCTAGGCAGAGAGAGAGAGATACATCTAGACAGAGAGAGAGAGAGATACATCTAGACAGAGAGAGAGAGAGATACATCTAGACAGAGAGAGAGAGAGATACATCTAGACAGAGAGAGAGAGATATACATCTAGACAGAGATAGAGAGATATACATCTAGACAGAGAGAGAGAGAGATACATCTAGACAGAGAGAGAGAGAGATACATCTAGACAGAGAGAGAGAGATACATCTAGACAGAGAGAGAGAGATACATCTAGACAGAGAGAGATACATCTAGACAGAGAGAGAGAGAGATACATCTAGACAGCGAGAGAGAGATACATCTAGACAGCGAGAGAGAGACACATCTAGACACAGCGAGAGAGAGACACATCTAGACACAGCGAGAGAGAGACACATCTAGACACAGCGAGAGAGAGACACATCTAGACACAGCGAGAGAGAGACACATCTAGACACAGCGAGAGAGAGACACATCGAGAGAGAGACCCATCTAGACACAGCGAGAGAGAGACACATCTAGACACAGCGAGAGAGAGACACATCTAGACACAGCAAGAGAGAGACACATCTAGACACAGAGAGACACATCTAGACACAGAGAGAGAGAGAGACATCTAGACACAGAGAGAGAGAGAGAGAGAGATACATCTAGACAGAGAGAGAGAGATATACATCTAGACAGAGAGAGAGAGAGATACATCTAGGCAGAGAGAGAGAGAGATACACATCTAGACAGAGAGAGAGAGAGATACATCTAGACACAGAGAGATACATCTAGACAGAGAGAGAGAGATACATCTAGACAGAGAGAGAGAGAGAGAGATACATCTAGGCAGAGAGAGAGAGAGATACATCTAGGCAGAGAGAGAGAGATACATCTAGGCAGAGAGAGATATACATCTAGGCAAAGAGAGAGATACATCTAGACAGAGAGAGAGAGATACATCTAGACACAGCGAGAGAGAGACACATCTAGACACAGCGAGAGAGAGACACATCTAGACACAGCGAGAGAGAGACACATCTAGACACAGCGAGAGAGAGACACATCTAGACACAGCGAGAGAGAGACACATCTAGACACAGTCGGAGAGAGACACATCTAGACACAGCGAGAGAGAGACTCATCTAGACACAGCGAGAGAGAGACACATCTAGACACAGAGAGAGAGAGACACATCTTGACACACAGAGAGAGAGAGAGAGAGAGATACATCTAGACAAAGCGAGAGAGAGAAACATCTAGACATAGCGAGAGAGAGACACATCTAGACACAGCGAGAGAGAGACACATCTAGACACAGCGAGAGAGAGACACATCTAGACACAGCGAGAGAGAGACACAGCGAGAGAGAGACACATCTAGACACAGCGAGAGAGAGACACATCGAGAGAGAGACACATCTAGACACAGCGAGAGAGAGACACATCTAGACACAGCGAGAGAGAGACACATCTAGACACAGCGAGAGAGAGACTCATCTAGACACAGTGAGAGAGAGACACATCTAGACACAGCGAGAGAGAGACACATCTAGACACAGCGAGAGAGAGACACATCTAGACACAGCGAGAGAGAGACACATCAAGACACACAGAGAGAGAGAGAGAGAGAGAGAGAGATACATCTAGACACAGCGAGAGAGAGACACATCTAGACACAGCGAGAGAGAGAGACAGCGAGAGAGAGACACATCTAGACACAGCAAGAGAGAGACACATCGAGAGAGAGACACATCTAGACACAGCGAGAGAGAGACACATCTAGACACAGCGAGAGAGAGACACATCTAGACACAGCGAGAGAGAGACACATCTAGACACAGAGAGAGAGAGATACATCTAGACAGAGAGAGAGATACATCTAAACAGAGAGAGAGAGAGAGATACATCTAGACAGAGAGAGAGAGAGAGAGATATATCTAGACAGAGAGAGAGAGATACATCTAGACAGAGAGAGAGAGATACATCTAGACAGAGAGAGAGAGATACATCTAGACAGAGAGAGAGAGATACATCTAGACCGAGAGAGAGATACATCTAGACACAGAGAGAGAGATACATCTAGACAGAGAGAGAGAGAGATACATCTAGACAGAGAGAGAGAGAGATACATCTAGGCAGAGAGAGAGAGAGAGATACATCTAGGCAGAGAGAGAGAGATACATCTAGGCAGAGAGAGAGATACATCTAGGCAGAGAGAGAGATACATCTAGACAGAGAGAGAGAGATACATCTAGACACAGCGAGAGAGAGACACATCTAGACACAGCGAGAGAGAGACACATCTAGACACAGCGAGAGAGAGACACATCTAGACACAGCGAGAGAGAGAGACACATCTAGACACAGCGAGAGAGAGACACATCTAGACACAGCGAGAGAGAGACTCATCTAGACACA
>NC_138300.1:41112500-41277500 GCF_965601325.2 Salmo salar
GAGACACATCTAGACACAGCGAGAGAGAGACACATCTAGACACAGCGAGAGAGAGACACATCTAGACACAGCGAGAGAGAGAGACACATCTAGACACAGCGAGAGAGAGACACATCTAGACACAGCGAGAGAGAGACACATCTAGACACAGCGAGAGAGAGACACATCTAGACACAGCGAGAGAGAGACACATCTAGACACAGCGAGAGAGAGACACATCTAGACACAGCGAGAGAGAGACATCTAGACAGCAGAGAGAGATACATCTAGACAGAGAGAGAGAGAGATACATCTAGACAGAGAGAGAGAGAGATACATCTAGACAGAGAGAGAGAGAGAGATACATCTAGACAGAGAGAGAGAGAGATACATCTAGACAGAGAGAGAGAGATACATCTAGACAGAGAGAGAGAGATACATCTAGACAGAGAGAGAGAGAGATACATCTAGACAGAGAGAGAGAGATACATCTAGACACAGGAGAGAGAGATACATCTAGACAGAGGAGAGAGAGATACATCTAGACAGAGAGAGAGAGAGATACATCTAGACAAGAGAGAGAGAGATACATCTAGACACAGAGAGAGAGAGATACATCTAGACACAGCGAGAGAGAGACACATCTAGACACAGCGAGAGAGAGACACATCTAGACACAGCGAGAGAGAGACACATCTAGACACGAGCGAGAGAGAGATACATCTAGACAGAGAGAGAGACAGCGAGAGAGAGATACATCTAGACAGAGAGAGAGAGATACATCTAGACAGAGAGAGAGAGATACATCTAGACACAGCGAGAGAGAGATACATCTAGACACAGCGAGAGAGAGAGATACATCTAGACACAGAGAGAGAGAGATACATCTAGACAGAGAGAGAGAGAATACATCTAGACAGAGAGAGAGAGATACATCTAGACAGAGAGAGAGAGATACATCTAGACAGAAGAGAGAGAGATACATCTAGACAAGAGAGAGAGAGATACATCTAGACAGAGAGAGAGAGATACATCTAGACACAGAGAGAGAGATACATCTAGACAGAGCGAGAGAGAGATACATCTAGACAAGCGAGAGAGAGACACATCTAGACACAGCAGAGAGAGAGACACATCTAGACACAGCGAGAGAGAGAGATACATCTAGACACAGCGAGAGAGAGACACATCTAGACACAGGAGAGAGAGACATCTAGACAGAGAGAGAGATACATCTAGACACAGCGAGAGAGAGACACATCTAGACACAGCGAGAGAGAGACACATCTAGACACAGCGAGAGAGAGACACATCTAGACACAGCGAGAGAGAGACACATCTAGACACAGCGAGAGAGAGACACATCTAGACACAGCGAGAGAGAGACACATCGAGAGAGAGACACATCTAGACACAGCGAGAGAGAGACACATCTAGACACAGCGAGAGAGAGACACATCTAGACACAGCGAGAGAGAGACACATCTAGACACAGAGAGAGAGAGAACATCTAGACAGAGAGAGAGAGAGATACATCTAGACAGAGAGAGAGAGAGGATACATCTAGACAGAGAGAGAGAGAGATACATCTAGACAGAGAGAGAGAGAGAGATACATCTAGACAGAGAGAGAGAGAGACACATCTAGACACAGCGAGAGAGAGACACATCTAGACACAGCGAGAGAGAGACACATCTAGACAGAGAGAGAGAGACACATCTAGACACAGCGAGAGAGAGACACATCTAGACACAGCGAGAGAGAGACACATCTAGACACAGCGAGAGAGAGACACATCTAGACACGAGAGAGAGAGAGACACATCTAGACAGAGAGAGAGAGAGATACATCTAGACAGAGAGAGAGAGAGATACATCTAGACAGAGAGAGAGAGAGTACATCTAGACAGAGAAGAGAGAGATACATCTAGACAGAGAGAGAGAGAGATACATCTAGACAGAGAGAGAGAGAGATACATCTAGACAGAGAGAGAGAGATACATCTAGACAGAGAGAGAGAGATACATCTAGACAGAGAGAGAGAGATACATCTAGACAGAGAGAGAGAGAGATACATCTAGACAGAGAGAGAGAGAGACACATCTAGACACAGCGAGAGAGAGACACATCTAGACAGAGAGAGAGAGAGACACATCTAGACACAGCGAGAGAGAGACACATCTAGACAGAGCGAGAGAGAGACACATCTAGACACAGCGAGAGAGAGACACATCTAGACACAGCGAGAGAGAGACACATCTAGACACAGCGAGAGAGAGACACATCTAGACACAGCGAGAGAGAGACACATCTAGACACAGAGAGAGAGATACATCTAGACACAGCGAGAGAGAGACACATCTAGACACAGCGAGAGAGAGACACATCTAGACACAGCGAGAGAGAGACACATCTAGACACAGCGAGAGAGAGACACATCTAGACACAGAGAGAGAGAGAGATACATCTAGACAGAGAGAGAGAGAGATACATCTAGACAGAGAGAGAGAGAGAGATACATCTAGACACAGAGAGAGAGAGATACATCTAGACAGAGCGAGAGAGAGATACATCTAGACACAGAGAGAGAGAGATACATCTAGACACAGAGAGAGAGAGATACATCTAGACAGAGAGAGAGAGAGAGATACATCTAGACAGAGAGAGAGAGAGACACATCTAGACAAGAGAGAGAGAGAGATACATCTAGACAGAGAGAGAGAGAGAGATACATCTAGACAGAGAGAGAGAGAGATACATCTAGACAGAGAGAGAGAGAGTACATCTAGACAGAGAGAGAGAGATACATCTAGACAGAGAGAGAGAAATACATCTAGACAGAGAGAGAGAGATACATCTAGACACAGAGAGAGAGATACATCTAGACAGAGAGAGAGAGAGATACATCTAGACAGAGAGAGAGAGAGAGATACATCTAGACAGAGAGAGAGAGAGAGATACATCTAGACAGAGAGAGAGAGATACATCTAGACAGCGAGAGAGAGATACATCTAGACACAGAGAGAGAGATACATCTAGACACAGAGAGAGAGATACATCTAGACAGAGAGAGAGAGAGATACATCTAGACAGAGAGAGAGAGAGATACATCTAGACAGCAGAGAGAGAGAGATACATCTAGACACAGCGAGAGAGAGACATACATCTAGACAGAGAGAGAGAGAGATACATCTAGGCAGAGAGAGAGATACAGCTAGACAGAGAGAGAGATACATCTAGACACAGCGAGAGAGAGATACATCTAGACACAGCAGAGAGAGAGAGACATCTAGACACAGCGAGAGAGAGAGACACATCTAGACACAGCGAGAGAGAGACACATCTAGACACAGCGAGAGAGAGACACATCTAGACACAGCGAGAGAAGACACATCTAGACACAGCGAGAGAGAGACACATCTAGACACAGAGAGAGAGAGACACATCTAGACACAGCGAGAGAGAGAACATAGAAAGCGAGAGAGAGACATCTAGACACAGCGAGAGAGAGACACATCTAGACACAGCGAGAGAGAGACACATCTAGACACAGCGAGAGAGAGACACATCTAGACACAGCGAGAGAGAGACACATCTAGACACAGCAGAGAGAGACATCTAGACACAGCGAGAGAGAGACACATCTAGACACAGCGAGAGAGAGACACATCTAGACACAGCGAGAGAGAGACACATCTAGACACAGCGAGAGAGAGACACATCTAGACACAGCGAGAGAGAGACACAGCGAGAGGAGACACATCTAGACAGAGAGAGAGACACATCGAGAGAGAGACACATCTAGACACAGCGAGAGAGAGACACATCTAGACACAGCGAGAGAGAGACACATCTAGACACAGCGAGAGAGAGACACATCTAGACACAGAGAGAGAGAGAGATACATCTAGACAGAGAGAGAGAGAGCGAGCGATACATCTAGACAGAGAGAGAGAGAGAGATACATCTAGACAGAGAGAGAGAGAGAGATACATCTAGACAGAGAGAGAGAGAGATACATCTAGACAGAGAGAGAGAGAGATACATCTAGACAGAGAGAGAGAGATACATCTAGACAGAGAGAGAGAGATACATCTAGACAAGCGAGAGAGAGAGACACATCTAGACAGAGAGAGAGAGAGACACATCTAGACAGAGGAGAGAGAGACACATCTAGACACAGAGAGAGAGAGATACATCTAGACAGAGAGAGAGAGAGAGATACATCTAGACAGAGAGAGAGAGAGCGAGAGACACATCTAGACAGAGAGAGAGAGGAGAGCGACACATCTAGACAGAGAGAGAGAGAGATACATCTAGACAGAGAGAGAGAGATACATCTAGACAGAGAGAGAGAGAGATACATCTAGACAGAGAGAGAGATACATCTAGACAGAGAGAGAGAGATACATCTAGACAGAGAGAGAGAGATACATCTAGACAGAGAGAGAGAGAGATACATCTAGACAGAGAGAGAGAGATACATCTAGACAGAGAGAGAGAGAGATACATCTAGACAGAGAGAGAGAGAGATACATCTAGACAGAGAGAGAGAGAGAGATACATCTAGACAGAGAGAGAGAGATACATCTAGACAGAGAGAGAGAGAGATACATCTAGACAGAGAGAGAGAGAGATACATCTAGACAGAGAGAGAGAGAGATACATCTAGACACAGCGAGAGAGAGACACATCTAGACACAGCGAGAGAGAGACACATCTAGACACAGAGAGAGAGAGACACATCTAGACACAGAGAGAGAGAGACACATCTAGACACAGCGAGAGAGAGACACATCTAGACACAGCGAGAGAGAGACACATCTAGACACAGCGAGAGAGAGACACATCTAGACACAGCGAGAGAGAGACACATCTAGACACAGCGAGAGAGAGACACATCTAGACACAGCGAGAGAGAGACACATCTAGACACAGCGAGAGAGAGACACATCTAGACACAGAGAGAGAGAGACACATCTAGACACAGCGAGAGAGAGATACATCTAGACAAGGAGAGAGAGATACATCTAGACACAGAGAGAGAGAGACACATCTAGACAACAGAGAGAGAGAGAGATACATCTAGACAGAGAGAGAGAGAGATACATCTAGACAGAGGAGAGAGAGATACATCTAGACAGAGAGAGCGAGAGAGAACATCTAGACAGAGAGAGAGAGCGAGAGAGATACATCTAGACAGAGAGAGAGAGCGAGAGAGATACATCTAGACAGAGAGAGAGAGCAGATACATCTAGACAGAGAGAGAGAGAGACATCTAGAGAGAGAGAGAGAGACACATCTAGACAGAGCGAGAGAGAACATCTAGACAGAGAGAGAGAGAGAGAGAGAACATCTAGACAGAGAGAGAGAGAGATACATCTAGACAGAGAGAGAGAGAGATACATCTAGACAGAGAGAGAGAGAGATACATCTAGACAGAGAGAGAGAGAGATACATCTAGACAGAGAGAGAGAGAGATACATCTAGACAGAGAGAGAGAGAGATACATCTAGACAGAGAGAGAGAGAGATACATCTAGACAGAGAGAGAGATACATCTAGACAGAGAGAGAGATACATCTAGACAGAGAGAGAGAGATACATTAGACAGAGAGAGAGAGCATCTAGACGAGAGAGAGAGAGAGATACATCTAGACAGAGAGAGAGAGAGAGAGATACATCTAGACAGAGAGAGAGAGATACATCTAGACAGAGAGAGAGGAGAATACATCTAGACAGAGAGAGAGAGACATCTAGACAGAGAGAGAGAGAACATCTAGACAGAGAGAGAGATACATCTAGACAGAGAGAGAGAACATCTAGACAGAGAGAGATACATCTAGACAGAGAGAGAGAGATATACATCTAGACAGAGAGAGAGACATCTACATCTAGACAGAGAGAGAGATACATCTAGACAGAGAGAGCGAGATACATCTAGACAGAGAGAGAGCGAGATACATCTAGACAGAGAGAGAGAGCGAGATACATCTAGACAGAGAGAGAGAGCGAGATACATCTAGACACGAGAGAGAGAGCGAGATACATCTAGACCAGAGAGAGAGAGCGAGATACATCTAGACAGAGAGAGAGAGATACATCTAGACAAAGAGAGAGAGATACATCTAGACAGAGAGAGAGAGGAGAGAGAGAGAGATACATCTAGACAGAGCCAGAGAGAGAGAGATACATCTAGGCAGAGAGAGAGAGAGAGATACATCTAGACAGAGAGAGAGAGAGATACATCTAGACAGGAGAGAGAGAGAGATACATCTAGACAGAGAGAGAGAGAGCGAGAGAGATACATCTAGACAGAGAGAGAGAGAGCGAGAGAGACACATCTAGACAGAGAGAGAGAGCGAGAGCGACACATCTAGACAGAGAGAGAGAGAGAGATACATCTAGACAGAGAGAGAGAGAGAGAGATACATCTAGACAGAGAGAGAGAGAGAGAGAGAGAGAGAGAGATACATCTAGACAGAGAGAGAGAGAGATACATCTAGACAGAGAGAGAGAGATACATCTAGACAGAGAGAGAGAGAGAGAGAGAGAGATACATCTAGACAGAGAGAGAGAGAGAGAGAGAGAGATACATCTAGACAGAGAGAGAGAGAGATACATCTAGACAGAGAGAGAGAGAGATACATCTAGACAGAGAGAGAGAGAGAGATACATCTAGACAGAGAGAGAGAGATACATCTAGACAGAGAGAGAGAGAGATACATCTAGACAGAGAGAGAGAGAGATACATCTAGACAGAGAGAGAGAGAGATACATCTAGACAGAGAGAGAGAGAGAGAGATACATCTAGACAGAGAGAGAGAGAGAGAGAGAGAGAGATACATCTAGACAGAGAGAGAGAGAGATACATCTAGACAGAGAGAGAGAGAGATACATCTAGACAGAGAGAGAGAGAGATACATCTAGACACAGCGAGAGAGAGACACATCTAGACACAGCGAGAGAGAGACACATCGAGACACAGAGAGAGAGAGAGAGAGATACATCTAGACAGAGAGAGAGAGAGAGATACATCTAGACAGAGAGAGAGATACATCTAGACAGAGAGAGCGAGCGAGATACATCTAGACAGAGAGAGAGAGCGAGAGAGATACATCTAGACAGAGAGAGAGAGCGAGAGAGATACATCTAGACAGAGAGAGAGAGAGCGAGAGAGATACATCTAGACAGAGAGAGAGAGAGCGAGAGAGACACATCTAGACAGAGAGAGAGAGCGAGAGAGATACATCTAGACAGAGAGAGAGAGAGAGAGATACATCTAGACAGAGAGAGAGAGAGATACATCTAGACAGAGAGAGAGAGAGATACATCTAGACAGAGAGAGAGAGATACATCTAGACAGAGAGAGAGAGAGAGAGATACATCTAGACAGAGAGAGAGAGAGAGAGAGATACATCTAGACAGAGAGAGAGAGAGATACATCTAGACAGAGAGAGAGAGAGATACATCTAGACAGAGAGAGAGATACATCTAGACAGAGAGAGAGAGATACATGTAGACAGAGAGAGAGAGAGATACATGTAGACAGAGAGAGAGAGATACATCTAGACAGAGAGAGAGAGAGAGAGAGAGATACATCTAGACAGAGAGAGAGAGAGAGAGAGATACATCTAGACAGAGAGAGAGAGAGATACATCTAGACAGAGAGAGAGAGAGAGATACATCTAGACAGAGAGAGAGAGATACATCTAGACAGAGAGAGAGAGATACATGTAGACAGAGAGAGAGAGAGATACATCTAGAAAGAGAGAGAGAGAAACATCTAGACAGAGAGAGAGAGAAACATCTAGACAGAGAGAGAGAGAAACATCTAGACAGAGAGAAACATCTAGACAGAGAGAGAGAGAAACATCTAGACAGAGAGAGAGATACATCTAGACAGAGAGAGAGAGATACATCTAGACAGAGAGAGAGAGATATACATCTAGACAGAGAGAGATACATCTAGACAGAGAGAGAGAGATACATCTAGACAGAGAGAGCGAGATACATCTAGACAGAGAGAGAGCGAGATACAGCTAGACAGAGAGAGAGAGCGAGATACATCTAGACAGAGAGAGAGAGCGAGATACATCTAGACAGAGAGAGAGAGCGAGATACATCTAGACAGAGAGAGAGAGCGAGATACATCTAGACAGAGAGAGAGAGCGAGATACATCTAGACAGAGAGAGAGAGATACATCTAGACAAAGAGAGAGAGATACATCTAGACAGAGAGAGAGAGAGAGAGAGAGAGATACATCTAGACAGAGCCAGAGAGAGAGAGATACATCTAGGCAGAGAGAGAGAGAGAGATACATCTAGACAGAGAGAGAGAGAGATACATCTAGACAGAGAGAGAGAGAGATACATCTAGACAGAGAGAGAGAGAGCGAGAGAGATACATCTAGACAGAGAGAGAGAGAGCGAGAGAGACACATCTAGACAGAGAGAGAGCGAGAGCGACACATCTAGACAGAGAGAGAGAGAGAGATACATCTAGACAGAGAGAGAGAGAGAGATACATCTAGACAGAGAGAGAGAGAGAGAGAGAGAGATACATCTAGACAGAGAGAGAGATACATCTAGACTGAGAGAGAGAGAGATACATCTAGACAGCGAGAGAGAGAGAGAGATACATCTAGACAGAGAGAGAGAGAGAGAGAGAGAGAGAGAGAGATACATCTACACAGAGAGAGAGAGAGATACATCTAGACAGAGAGAGAGAGAGATACATCTAGACAGAGAGAGAGAGAGATACATCT
Source organism: Salmo salar (assembly GCF_965601325.2). Lineage (NCBI taxonomy): Eukaryota > Metazoa > Chordata > Actinopteri > Salmoniformes > Salmonidae > Salmo > Salmo salar. The sequence goes on from NC_138300.1 coordinate 41,121,246, forward strand.
AGACAGAGAGAGAGAGATACATCTAGACAGAGAGAGAGAGAGATACATGTAGACAGAGAGAGAGAGAGATACATCTAGACAGAGAGAGAGAGATACATCTAGACAGAGAGAGAGAGAGAGAGATACATCTAGACAGAGAGAGAGAGAGAGAGAGAGAGAGATACATCTAGACAGAGAGAGAGAGAGATACATCTAGACAGAGAGAGAGAGAGATACATCTAGACAGAGAGAGAGAGAGATACATCTAGACACAGCGAGAGAGAGACACATCTAGACACAGCGAGAGAGAGACACATCGAGACACAGAGAGAGAGAGAGAGAGATACATCTAGACAGAGAGAGAGAGAGAGATACATCTAGACAGAGAGAGAGAGAGATACATCTAGACACAGTGAGAGAGAGACACATCTAGACACAGCGAGAGAGAGACACATCTAGACACAGCGAGAGAGAGACACATCTAGACACAGCGAGAGAGAGACACATCTAGACACAGCAAGAGAGATACACATCTAGACACACACAGAGAGAGAGAGAGATACATCTAGACAGAGAGAGAGAGAGATACATCTAGACAGAGAGAGAGAGAGAGATACATCTAGACAGAGAGAGAGATACATCTAGACACAGCGAGAGAGAGACACATCTAGACACAGTGAGAGAGAGACACATATAGACACAGCGAGAGAGAGACACATCTAGACACAGCGAGAGAGAGACACGTCTAGACACAGCAAGCGAGAGACACATCTAGACACAGCGAGAGAGAGGCACATCTAGACACAGCGAGATAGAGACACATGTAGACACAGCGAGAGAGAGACACATCTAGACACAGCGAGAGAGAGACACATCTAGACACAGCGAGAGAGAGAGAGAGATACATCTAGACACAGCGAGAGAGAGACACATCTAGACACAGCGAGAGAGAGACACATCTAGACACAGCGAGAGAGAGACACATCTAGACACAGCGAGAGAGAGACACATCTAGACACAGCAAGAGAGATACACATCTAGACACACACAGAGAGAGAGAGAGATACATCTAGACAGAGAGAGAGAGAGATACATCTAGACAGAGAGAGAGAGAGAGATACATCTAGACAGAGAGAGAGATACATCTAGACACAGCGAGAGAGAGACACATCTAGACACAGTGAGAGAGAGACACATATAGACACAGCGAGAGAGAGACACATCTAGACACAGCGAGAGAGAGACACGTCTAGACACAGCAAGCGAGAGACACATCTAGACACAGCGAGAGAGAGGCACATCTAGACACAGCGAGATAGAGACACATGTAGACACAGCGAGAGAGAGACACATCTAGACACAGCGAGAGAGAGACACATCTAGACACAGCGAGAGAGAGACACATCTAGACACAGCGAGAGAGAGACACATCTAGACACAGCGAGAGAGAGACACATCTAGACACAGCGAGAGAGAGGCACATCTAGACACAGCGAGAGAGAGACACATCTAGACACAGCAGAGAGAGACACATCTAGACACGAGAGAGAGATACATCTAGACAGAGAGAGAGAGATACATCTAGACAGAGAGAGAGAAGAGATACATCTAGACAGAGAGAGAGAGAGATACATCTAGACACAGAGAGAGAGAGACACATCTAGACACAGAGAGAGAGAGAGCACATCTAGACGAGCAGAGAGAGAGAGATACATCTAGACAGAGAGAGAGAGAGAGATACATCTAGACAGAGAGAGAGAGAGATACATCTAGACAGAGAGAGAGAGAGATACATCTAGACAGAGAGAGAGAGAGATACATCTAGACAGAGAGAGAGAGAGACACATCTAGACACAGAGAGAGAGAGAGTACATCTAGACAGAGAGAGAGAGATACATCTAGACAGAGAGAGAGAGAGATACATCTAGACACAGAGAGAGAGAGACACATCTAGACACAGCGAGAGAGAGACACATCTAGACACAGCGAGAGAGAGACACATCTAGACACAGAGAGAGAGAGACACATCTAGACACAGAGAGAGAGAGAGATACATCTAGACAGAGAGAGAGAGAGAGATACATCTAGACAGAGAGAGAGAGAGATACATCTAGACAGAGAGAGAGAGATACATCTAGACAGAGAGAGAGAGAGATACATCTAGACAGAGAGAGAGAGAGATACATCTAGACAGAGAGAGAGAGAGATACATCTAGACAGAGGAGAGAGAGATACATCTAGACAGAGGAGAGAGAGATACATCTAGACAGAGAGAGAGAGAGATACATCTAGACAGAGAGAGAGAGATACATCTAGACAGAGAGAGAGAGAGATACATCTAGACAGAGAGAGAGAGAGATACATCTAGACAGAGAGAGAGAGATACATCTAGACACAGCGAGAGAGAGACACATCTAGACACAGCGAGAGAGAGACACATCTAGACACAGCGAGAGAGAGACACATCTAGACACAGCGAGAGAGAGACACATCTAGACACAGCGAGAGAGAGACACATCTAGACACAGAGAGAGAGAGATACATCTAGACACAGCGAGAGAGAGACACATCTAGACACAGCGAGAGAGAGACACATCTAGACACAGCGAGAGAGAGACACATCTAGACACAGCGAGAGAGAGACACATCTAGACACAGCGAGAGAGAGACACATCTAGACACAGCGAGAGAGAGACACATCTAGACACAGCGAGAGAGAGACACATCTAGACACAGCGAGAGAGAGACACATCTAGACACAGCGAGAGAGAGACACATCTAGACACAGAGAGAGAGAGAGACATCTAGACACAGGAGAGAGAGATACATCTAGACACAGCGAGAGAGAGACACATCTAGACACGAGAGAGAGAGAGATACATCTAGACAGAGAGAGAGAGAGATACATCTAGACAGAGAGAGAGAGAGATACATCTAGACAGAGAGAGAGAGAGATACATCTAGACAGAGCGAGAGAGAGATACATCTAGACAGAGAGAGAGAGAGATACATCTAGACAGAGAGAGAGAGATACATCTAGACAGAGAGAGAGATACATCTAGACAGCAGAGAGAGAGAGATACATCTAGACAGAGCGAGAGAGAGATACATCTAGACAGAGGAGAGAGAGATACATCTAGACAGAGAGAGAGATACATCTAGACACAGCGAGAGAGAGATACATCTAGACACAGCGAGAGAGAGACACATCTAGACACAGCGAGAGAGAGACACATCTAGACACAGCGAGAGAGAGACACATCTAGACACAGCGAGAGAGAGACACATCTAGACACAGCGAGAGAGAGACACATCTAGACACAGCGAGAGAGAGACACATCTAGACACAGCGAGAGAGAGACACATCTAGACACAGCGAGAGAGAGATACATCTAGACACAGCGAGAGAGAGACACATCTAGACACAGCGAGAGAGAGACACATCTAGACACAGCGAGAGAGAGACACATCTAGACACAGCGAGAGAGAGACACATCTAGACACAGCGAGAGAGAGACACATCTAGACACAGAGAGAGAGAGATACATCTAGACACAGAGAGAGAGAGATACATCTAGACAGAGAGAGAGATACATCTAGACAGAGAGAGAGAGATACATCTAGACAGAGCGAGAGAGAGATACATCTAGACAGAGGAGAGAGAGATACATCTAGACAGAGAGAGAGAGATACATCTAGACAGAGAGAGAGAGAGACATCTAGACAGAGAGAGAGAGATACATCTAGACAGAGAGAGAGAGATACATCTAGACAGAGCGAGAGAGAGATACATCTAGACAGAGCGAGAGAGAGATACATCTAGACACAGAGAGAGAGACACATCTAGACACAGAGAGAGAGAGAGATACATCTAGACAGAGGAGAGAGAGATACATCTAGACAGAGAGAGAGAGATACATCTAGACAGAGAGAGAGAGAGATACATCTAGACAGAGAGAGAGAGAGATACATCTAGACAAGAGAGAGAGAGATACATCTAGACAGAGAGAGAGAGAGATACATCTAGACAGAGGAGAGAGAGATACATCTAGACAGAGAGAGAGAGAGATACATCTAGACAGAGAGAGAGAGAGATACATCTAGACAGAGAGAGAGAGAGATACATCTAGACAGAGAGAGAGAGATACATCTAGACAGAGAGAGAGAGATACATCTAGACAGAGAGAGAGAGAGATACATCTAGACAGAGCGAGAGAGAGATACATCTAGACACAGAGAGAGAGAGATACATCTAGACACAGAGAGAGAGAGATACATCTAGACAAGAGAGAGAGAGATACATCTAGACAGAGAGAGAGAGAGATACATCTAGACACAGCGAGAGAGAGATACATCTAGACACAGCGAGAGAGAGACACATCTAGACACAGCGAGAGAGAGACACATCTAGACACAGCGAGAGAGAGACACATCTAGACACAGCGAGAGAGAGACACATCTAGACACAGCGAGAGAGAGACACATCTAGACACAGCGAGAGAGAGACACATCTAGACACAGCGAGAGAGAGACACATCTAGACACAGCGAGAGAGAGATACATCTAGACACAGCGAGAGAGAGACACATCTAGACACAGCGAGAGAGAGACACATCTAGACACAGCGAGAGAGAGACACATCTAGACACAGCGAGAGAGAGACACATCTAGACACAGCGAGAGAGAGACACATCTAGACACAGCGAGAGAGAGAGCACATCTAGACACAGCGAGAGAGAGACACATCTAGACAGAGCGAGAGAGAGATACATCTAGACACAGAGAGAGAGAGATACATCTAGACAGCAGAGAGAGAGAGAGATACATCTAGACAGAGAGAGAGAGAGATACATCTAGACAGAGAGAGAGAGAGATACATCTAGACAGAGAGAGAGAGATACATCTAGACAGAGCGAGAGAGAGATACATCTAGACACAGAGAGAGAGAGATACATCTAGACACAGCGAGAGAGAGATACATCTAGACACAGCAGAGAGAGATACATCTAGACACAGCGAGAGAGAGACACATCTAGACACAGCGAGAGAGAGACACATCTAGACACAGCGAGAGAGAGACACATCTAGACACAGCGAGAGAGAGACACATCTAGACACAGCGAGAGAGAGACACATCTAGACACAGCGAGAGAGAGACACATCTAGACACAGCGAGAGAGAGACACATCTAGACACAGCGAGAGAGAGACACATCTAGACACAGCGAGAGAGAGACACATCTAGACACAGCGAGAGAGAGACACATCTAGACACGAGAGAGAGAGAGATACATCTAGACAGAGAGAGAGAGAGATACATCTAGACAGAGAGAGAGAGAGATACATCTAGACAGAGCGAGAGAGAGATACATCTAGACACAGAGAGAGAGATACATCTAGACACAGGAGAGAGAGATACATCTAGACACAGAGAGAGAGAGATACATCTAGACAGAGAGAGAGATACATCTAGACAGAGAGAGAGAGATACATCTAGACAGAGAGAGAGAGAGATACATCTAGACAGAGAGAGAGAGAGATACATCTAGACAGAGAGAGAGAGAGATACATCTAGACAGAGAGAGAGAGATACATCTAGACAGAGAGAGAGAGAGATACATCTAGACAGAGAGAGAGAGAGATACATCTAGACAGAGAGAGAGAGATACATCTAGACAGAGAGAGAGAGATACATCTAGACAGAGAGAGAGAGATACATCTAGACAGAGAGAGAGAGTACATCTAGACAAGAGAGAGAGATACATCTAGACAGAGCGAGAGAGAGATACATCTAGACACAGCGAGAGAGAGACACATCTAGACACAGCGAGAGAGAGACACATCTAGACACAGAGAGAGAGAGATACATCTAGACACAGCGAGAGAGAGATACATCTAGACACAGCGAGAGAGAGACACATCTAGACACAGCGAGAGAGAGACACATCTAGACACAGAGAGAGAGAGACACATCGAGACACAGAGAGAGAGAGAGAGAGATACATCTAGACAGAGAGAGAGAGAGATACATCTAGACAGAGAGAGAGAGAGATACATCTAGACAGAGCGAGAGAGAGATACATCTAGACAGAGCGAGAGAGAGATACATCTAGACAGAGCGAGAGAGAGATACATCTAGACAGCGAGAGAGAGATACATCTAGACACAGCGAGAGAGATACATCTAGACAGAGAAGAGAGAGATACATCTAGACAGAGAGAGAGAGAGATACATCTAGACAGAGAGAGAGAGAGAGATACATCTAGACAGAGAGAGAGAGATACATCTAGACACAGCGAGAGAGAGACACATCTAGACACAGCGAGAGAGAGACACATCTAGACACAGCGAGAGAGAGACACATCTAGACACAGCGAGAGAGAGACACATCTAGACACAGCGAGAGAGAGACACATCTAGACACAGCGAGAGAGAGACACATCTAGACACAGCGAGAGAGAGACACATCTAGACACAGCGAGAGAGAGACACATCTAGACACAGCGAGAGAGAGACACATCTAGACACAGCGAGAGAGAGACACATCTAGACACAGCGAGAGAGAGACACATCTAGACACAGCGAGAGAGAGACACATCTAGACACAGCGAGAGAGAGACACATCTAGACACAGCGAGAGAGAGACACATCTAGACACAGCGAGAGAGAGACACATCTAGACACAGGGAGAGAGAGATACATCTAGACAGAGAGAGAGAGAGAGATACATCTAGACAGAGAGAGAGAGAGATACATCTAGACAGAGAGAGAGAGAGATACATCTAGACAGAGAGAGAGAGAGATACATCTAGACAGAGAGAGAGAGAGATACATCTAGACAGAGAGAGAGATACATCTAGGCAGAGCGAGAGAGATACATCTAGGCAGAGCGAGAGAGATACATCTAGGCAGAGAGAGAGAGATACATCTAGGCAGAGAGAGAGAGATACATCTAGGCAGAGAGAGAGATACATCTAGACACAGCGAGAGAGATACATCTAGACACAGCGAGAGAGAGACACATCTAGACACAGCGAGAGAGAGACACATCTAGACACAGCGAGAGAGAGACACATCTAGACACAGCGAGAGAGAGACACATCTAGACACAGCGAGAGAGAGGCACATCTAGACACAGCGAGAGAGAGACACATCTAGACACAGCGAGAGAGAGACACATCTAGACACAGCGAGAGAGAGACACATCTAGACACAGCGAGAGAGAGATACATCTAGACACAGCGAGAGAGAGACACATCTAGACACAGAGAGAGAGAGATACATCTAGACAGAGAGAGAGAGATACATCTAGACAGAGAAGAGAGAGATACATCTAGACAGAAAGAGAGAGATACATCTAGACAGAAGAGAGAGAGATACATCTAGACAGAGAGAGAGAGAGATACATCTAGACAGAGAGAGAGAGAGATACATCTAGACAGAGAGAGAGAGATACATCTAGACAGAGAGAGAGAGAGATACATCTAGACAGAGAGAGAGAGATACATCTAGACAGAGAGAGAGAGAGATACATCTAGACAGAGAGAGAGAGAGATACATCTAGGCAGAGAGAGAGAGATACATCTAGACAAGAGAGAGAGACACATCTAGACACAGAGAGAGAGAGATACATCTAGACAGAGAGAGAGAGAGATACATCTAGACAAGAGAGAGAGAGATACATCTAGACAGAGAAGAGAGAGATACATCTAGACAAGAGAGAGAGAGAGATACATCTAGACAGAGAGAGAGAGAGATACATCTAGACAAGAGAGAGAGATACATCTAGACAGAGAGAGAGAGATACATCTAGACAGAGAGAGAGAGAGATACATCTAGACAGAGAGAGAGAGATACATCTAGACAGAGGAGAGAGAGATACATCTAGACAGAGAGAGAGAGAGATACATCTAGACAGAGAGAGAGAGAGATACATCTAGACAGAGCGAGAGAGAGATACATCTAGACAGAGCGAGAGAGAGAGACATCTAGACACAGCGAGAGAGAGACATCTAGACAGAGAGAGAGAGATACATCTAGACAGAGAGAGAGAGAGATACATCTAGACAGAGCGAGAGAGAGATACATCTAGACACAGCGAGAGAGAGACACATCTAGACACAGCGAGAGAGAGACACATCTAGACACAGCGAGAGAGAGACACATCTAGACACAGCGAGAGAGAGACACATCTAGACACAGCGAGAGAGAGACACATCTAGACACAGCGAGAGAGAGACACATCTAGACACAGCGAGAGAGAGACACATCTAGACACAGCGAGAGAGAGACACATCTAGACACAGCGAGAGAGAGACACATCTAGACACGAGAGAGAGAGAGAGATACATCTAGACAGAGAGAGAGAGAGATACATCTAGACAGAGAGAGAGAGAGATACATCTAGACAGAGAGAGAGAGAGATACATCTAGACAGAGAGAGAGAGATACATCTAGACAGAGAGAGAGAGAGATACATCTAGACAGAGAGAGAGAGAGATACATCTAGACAGAGAGAGAGAGAGATACATCTAGACAGAGAGAGAGATACATCTAGACAGAGAGAGAGAGATACATCTAGACAGAGAGAGAGAGAGATACATCTAGACAGAGAGAGAGAGAGATACATCTAGACAGAGAGAGAGAGAGATACATCTAGACAGAGAGAGAGAGATACATCTAGACAGAGCGAGAGAGATACATCTAGACAGAGAGAGAGAGATACATCTAGACAGAGAGAGAGAGATACATCTAGACAGAGAGAGAGAGATACATCTAGACAGAGAGAGAGAGAGATACATCTAGACAGAGAGAGAGAGAGATACATCTAGACAGAGAGAGAGAGAGATACATCTAGACAGAGAGAGAGAGAGATACATCTAGACAGAGAGAGAGAGAGATACATCTAGACAGAGAGAGAGAGATACATCTAGACAGAGAGAGAGAGAGATACATCTAGACAGAGAGAGAGAGAGAGAGATACATCTAGACAGAGAGAGAGAGAGATACATCTAGACAGAGAGAGAGAGAGATACATCTAGACAGAGAGAGAGAGAGATACATCTAGACAGAGAGAGAGAGATACATCTAGACAGAGAGAGAGAGAGCGAGAGAGATACATCTAGACAGAGAGAGAGAGATACATCTAGACAGAGAGAGAGAGATACATCTAGACAGAGAGAGAGAGAGATACATCTAGACAGAGAGAGAGAGAGATACATCTAGACAGAGAGAGAGAGAGATACATCTAGACAGAGAGAGAGAGAGATACATCTAGACAGAGAGAGAGAGAGATACATCTAGACAGAGAGAGAGAGATACATCTAGACAGAGAGAGAGAGAGATACATCTAGACAGAGAGAGAGAGATACATCTAGACAGAGAGAGAGAGAGATACATCTAGACAGAGAGAGAGAGAGATACATCTAGACAGAGAGAGAGAGAGATACATCTAGACAGAGAGAGAGAGATACATCTAGACAGAGGAGAGAGAGATACATCTAGACGGAGAGAGCCAGCAGAGAGAGAGATACATCTAGACAGAGAGAGAGAGAGATACATCTAGACAGAGAGAGAGAGATACATCTAGACAGAGAGAGAGATACATCTAGACAGAGAGAGAGAGAGATACATCTAGACAGAGAGAGAGAGAGATACATCTAGACAGAGGAGAGAGAGATACATCTAGACACAGCGAGAGAGAGACACATCTAGACACAGCGAGAGAGAGATACATCTAGACACGAGAGAGAGAGAGAGATACATCTAGACAGAGAGAGAGAGAGATACATCTAGACAGAGAGAGAGAGAGATACATCTAGACACAGCGAGAGAGAGATACATCTAGACACAGCGAGAGAGAGACACATCTAGACACAGCGAGAGAGAGACACATCTAGACACAGCGAGAGAGAGACACATCTAGACACAGCGAGAGAGAGACACATCTAGACACGAGAGAGAGAGAGATACATCTAGACAGAGAGAGAGAGAGATACATCTAGACAGAGAGAGAGAGAGATACATCTAGACACAGCGAGAGAGAGATACATCTAGACACAGGAGAGAGAGACACATCTAGACACAGCGAGAGAGAGACACATCTAGACACAGCGAGAGAGAGACACATCTAGACACAGCGAGAGAGAGACACATCTAGACACAGCGAGAGAGAGACACATCTAGACACAGCGAGAGAGAGACACATCTAGACACAGCGAGAGAGAGACACATCTAGACACAGCGAGAGAGAGACACATCTAGACACAGCGAGAGAGAGAGATACATCTAGACACAGCGAGAGAGAGACACATCTAGACACAGCGAGAGAGAGACACATCTAGACACAGCGAGAGAGAGACACATCTAGACACAGCGAGAGAGAGACACATCTAGACACAGCAGAGAGAGAGATACATCTAGACAGAGAGAGAGAGAGATACATCTAGACAGAGAGAGAGAGAGATACATCTAGACAGAGAGAGAGAGAGATACATCTAGACACAGAGAGAGAGAGATACATCTAGACACAGCGAGAGAGAGACACATCTAGACACAGAGAGAGAGAGATACATCTAGACACAGAGAGAGAGAGATACATCTAGACACAGCGAGAGAGAGATACATCTAGACACAGCGAGAGAGAGACACATCTAGACACAGCGAGAGAGAGACACATCTAGACACAGCGAGAGAGAGACACATCTAGACACAGCGAGAGAGAGACACATCTAGACACAGCGAGAGAGAGACACATCTAGACACAGCGAGAGAGAGACACATCTAGACACAGCGAGAGAGAGACACATCTAGACACAGCGAGAGAGAGACACATCTAGACACAGCGAGAGAGAGACACATCTAGACACAGCGAGAGAGAGACACATCTAGACACAGCGAGAGAGAGACACATCTAGACACAGAGAGAGAGAGATACATCTAGACACAGAGAGAGAGAGATACATCTAGACAGAGAGAGAGAGATACATCTAGACAGAGAGAGAGAGAGATACATCTAGACAGAGAGAGAGAGAGATACATCTAGACAGAGAGAGAGAGAGATACATCTAGACAGAGAGAGAGAGAGATACATCTAGACAGAGAGAGAGAGATACATCTAGACAGAGAGAGAGAGAGATACATCTAGACAGAGAGAGAGAGAGATACATCTAGACAGAGAGAGAGAGAGATACATCTAGACAGAGAGAGAGAGAGATACATCTAGACAGAGAGAGAGAGATACATCTAGACAGGAGAGAGAGATACATCTAGACAGAGAGAGAGAGATACATCTAGACAGAGAGAGAGAGATACATCTAGACAGAGAGAGAGAGATACATCTAGACAAGGAGAGAGAGACACATCTAGACACAGAGAGAGAGAGATACATCTAGACAGAGAGAGAGAGAGGATACATCTAGACAGAGAGAGAGAGAGGTACATCTAGACAGAGAGAGAGAGAGATACATCTAGACAGAGAGAGAGAGAGATACATCTAGACAGAGAGAGAGAGAGATACATCTAGACAGAGAGAGAGAGAGATACATCTAGACAGAGGAGAGAGAGATACATCTAGACAGAGAGAGAGAGAGATACATCTAGACAGAGAGAGAGAGATACATCTAGACAGAGAGAGAGAGAGATACATCTAGACAGAGAGAGAGAGAGATACATCTAGACAGAGAGAGAGAGATACATCTAGACAGAGAGAGAGAGAGATACATCTAGACAGAGAGAGAGAGATACATCTAGACAGAGAGAGAGAGATACATCTAGACAGAGAGAGAGAGAGATACATCTAGACAGAGAGAGAGAGATACATCTAGACAGAGAGAGAGAGATACATCTAGACAGAGAGAGAGAGATACATCTAGACAGAGAGAGAGAGAGATACATCTAGACAAGCGAGAGAGAGATACATCTAGACACAGCGAGAGAGAGATACATCTAGACACAGCGAGAGAGAGACACATCTAGACACAGCGAGAGAGAGACACATCTAGACACAGCGAGAGAGAGACACATCTAGACACAGCGAGAGAGAGACACATCTAGACACAGCGAGAGAGAGCACATCTAGACACAGCGAGAGAGAGACACATCTAGACACAGCGAGAGAGAGACACATCTAGACACAGCGAGAGAGAGACACATCTAGACACAGAGAGAGAGAGATACATCTAGACAGAGAGAGAGAGAGATACATCTAGACAGAGAGAGAGAGAGATACATCTAGACAGAGAGAGAGAGAGGATACATCTAGACAGAGAGAGAGAGATACATCTAGACACAGAGAGAGAGAGATACATCTAGACACAGAGAGAGAGAGATACATCTAGACAGAGAGAGAGAGAGATACATCTAGACAGAGGAGAGAGAGATACATCTAGACAGAGAGAGAGAGATACATCTAGACAGAGAGAGAGAGAGATACATCTAGACAGAGAGAGAGAGAGATACATCTAGACAGAGAGAGAGAGATACATCTAGACAGAGAGAGAGATACATCTAGGCAGAGGAGAGAGATACATCTAGACAGAGAGAGAGAGATACATCTAGACACAGCGAGAGAGAGATACATCTAGACACAGCGAGAGAGAGATACATCTAGACACAGCGAGAGAGAGACACATCTAGACACAGCGAGAGAGAGACACATCTAGACACAGAGAGAGAGAGATACATCTAGACACAGCGAGAGAGAGATACATCTAGACACAGCGAGAGAGAGATACATCTAGACACAGCGAGAGAGAGACACATCTAGACACAGCGAGAGAGAGACACATCTAGACACAGCGAGAGAGAGACACATCTAGACACAGCGAGAGAGAGACACATCTAGACACAGAGAGAGAGAGATACATCTAGACAGAGAGAGAGAGAGATACATCTAGACACAGAGAGAGAGAGATACATCTAGACAGAGAGAGAGAGAGATACATCTAGACAGAGAGAGAGAGATACATCTAGACAGAGAGAGAGAGAGATACATCTAGACAGAGAGAGAGAGAGATACATCTAGACAGAGAGAGAGAGAGATACATCTAGACAGAGAGAGAGAGAGATACATCTAGACAGAGAGAGAGAGAGATACATCTAGACAGAGAGAGAGAGAGATACATCTAGACAGAGGAGAGAGAGATACATCTAGACAGAGAGAGAGAGAGATACATCTAGACAGAGAGAGAGAGAGATACATCTAGACAGAGAGAGAGAGAGATACATCTAGACAGAGAGAGAGAGATACATCTAGACAGAGAGAGAGAGAGATACATCTAGACAGAGAGAGAGAGAGAGATACATCTAGACAGAGAGAGAGAGATACATCTAGACAGAGAGAGAGAGAGATACATCTAGACAGAGAGAGAGAGATACATCTAGACAGAGAGAGAGAGAGATACATCTAGACAGAGAGAGAGAGATACATCTAGACAGAGAGAGAGAGATACATCTAGACAGAGAGAGAGAGAGATACATCTAGACAGAGAGAGAGAGAGATACATCTAGACAGAGAGAGAGAGAGATACATCTAGACAGAGAGAGAGAGATACATCTAGACAGAGAGAGAGAGAGATACATCTAGACAGAGAGAGAGAGATACATCTAGACAGAGAGAGAGAGATACATCTAGACAGAGGAGAGAGAGATACATCTAGACAGAGCGAGAGAGAGATACATCTAGACACAGCGAGAGAGAGATACATCTAGACACAGCGAGAGAGAGATACATCTAGACACAGAGAGAGAGAGATACATCTAGACACAGCGAGAGAGAGATACATCTAGACACAGCGAGAGAGAGACACATCTAGACACAGCGAGAGAGAGACACATCTAGACACAGAGAGAGAGAGATACATCTAGACACAGAGAGAGAGAGACACATCTAGACACAGCGAGAGAGAGACACATCTAGACACAGCGAGAGAGAGACACATCTAGACACAGCGAGAGAGAGACACATCTAGACACAGCGAGAGAGAGACACATCTAGACACAGAGAGAGAGAGACACATCTAGACACAGAGAGAGAGAGATACATCTAGACAGAGAGAGAGAGAGAGAGAGATACATCTAGACAGAGAGAGAGAGAGATACATCTAGACAGAGAGAGAGAGAGATACATCTAGACAGAGAGAGAGAGAGATACATCTAGACAGAGAGAGAGAGAGATACATCTAGACAGAGGAGAGAGAGATACATCTAGACACAGAGAGAGAGAGATACATCTAGACACAGAGAGAGAGAGATACATCTAGACACAGCGAGAGAGAGACACATCTAGACACAGCGAGAGAGAGACACATCTAGACACAGCGAGAGAGAGACACATCTAGACACAGCGAGAGAGAGACACATCTAGACACAGCGAGAGAGAGACACATCTAGACACAGCGAGAGAGAGACACATCTAGACACAGCGAGAGAGAGACACATCTAGACACAGCGAGAGAGAGACACATCTAGACACAGCGAGAGAGAGACACATCTAGACACAGCGAGAGAGAGACACATCTAGACACAGCGAGAGAGAGACACATCTAGACACAGCGAGAGAGAGACACATCTAGACACAGCGAGAGAGAGACACATCTAGACACAGAGAGAGAGAGATACATCTAGACAGAGAGAGAGAGAGACGAGAGAGATACATCTAGACAGAGAGAGAGATACATCTAGACAGAGAGAGAGAGATACATCTAGACAGAGAGAGAGAGAGATACATCTAGACAGAGAGAGAGAGAGATACATCTAGACAGAGAGAGAGAGAGATACATCTAGACAGAGAGAGAGAGAGATACATCTAGACAGAGAGAGAGAGATACATCTAGACAGAGAGAGAGAGAGATACATCTAGACAGAGAGAGAGAGAGATACATCTAGACAGAGAGAGAGAGATACATCTAGACAGAGAGAGAGAGATACATCTAGACAGAGAGAGAGAGAGATACATCTAGACAGAGAGAGAGAGAGATACATCTAGACAGAGAGAGAGAGATACATCTAGACAGAGAGAGAGAGATACATCTAGACAGAGAGAGAGAGAGATACATCTAGACAGAGAGAGAGAGAGATACATCTAGACAGAGAGAGAGAGATACATCTAGACAGGAGAGAGAGATACATCTAGACAGAGAGAGAGAGATACATCTAGACAGAGAGAGAGAGAGATACATCTAGACAGAGAGAGAGAGAGATACATCTAGACAGAGGAGAGAGAGATACATCTAGACAGAGGAGAGAGAGATACATCTAGACAGAGAGAGAGAGAGATACATCTAGACAGAGAGAGAGAGAGATACATCTAGACAGAGAGAGAGAGAGATACATCTAGACAGAGAGAGAGAGAGATACATCTAGACAGAGAGAGAGAGATACATCTAGACAGAGAGAGAGAGATACATCTAGACAGAGAGAGAGAGAGATACATCTAGACACAGGAGAGAGAGATACATCTAGACACAGCGAGAGAGAGATACATCTAGACACAGCGAGAGAGAGATACATCTAGACAGCAGAGAGAGAGAGATACATCTAGACAGAGAGAGAGAGAGATACATCTAGACACAGCGAGAGAGAGATACATCTAGACACAGCGAGAGAGAGATACATCTAGACACAGCGAGAGAGAGACACATCTAGACACAGCGAGAGAGAGACACATCTAGACACAGCGAGAGAGAGACACATCTAGACACAGCAGAGAGAGACACATCTAGACACAGGAGAGAGAGGCACATCTAGACACAGCGAGAGAGAGACACATCTAGACACAGCGAGAGAGAGACACATCTAGACACAGCGAGAGAGAGACACATCTAGACACAGCGAGAGAGAGACACATCTAGACACAGCGAGAGAGAGACACATCTAGACACAGCGAGAGAGAGACACATCTAGACACAGCGAGAGAGAGACACATCTAGACACAGCGAGAGAGAGACACATCTAGACACAGCGAGAGAGAGACACATCTAGACACAGAGAGAGAGACACAGAGAGAGAGAGAGATACATCTAGACAGAGAGAGAGAGAGATACATCTAGACAGAGAGAGAGAGAGATACATCTAGACAGAGCGAGAGAGAGATACATCTAGACAGAGCGAGAGAGAGATACATCTAGACACAGCGAGAGAGAGATACATCTAGACACAGAGAGAGAGAGATACATCTAGACAGAGCAGAGAGAGATACATCTAGACAGAGAGAGAGAGAGATACATCTAGACAGAGAGAGAGAGAGATACATCTAGACAGAGAAGAGAGAGATACATCTAGACAGAGAGAGAGAGCAGCGAGAGAGATACATCTAGACACAGCGAGAGAGAGATACATCTAGACACAGCGAGAGAGAGACACATCTAGACACAGCGAGAGAGAGACACATCTAGACACAGCGAGAGAGAGACACATCTAGACACAGCGAGAGAGAGACACATCTAGACACAGCGAGAGAGAGACACATCTAGACACAGAGAGAGAGAGATACATCTAGACAGAGAGAGAGAGAGATACATCTAGACAGAGAGAGAGAGAGATACATCTAGACAGAGAGAGAGAGAGATACATCTAGACAGAGAGAGAGAGATACATCTAGACAGAGAGAGAGAGAGATACATCTAGACAGAGAGAGAGAGATACATCTAGACAGAGAGAGAGAGATACATCTAGACAGAGAGAGAGAGATACATCTAGACAGAGAGAGAGAGATACATCTAGACAGAGAGAGAGAGATACATCTAGACAGAGAGAGAGAGAGATACATCTAGACAGAGAGAGAGAGATACATCTAGACAGAGAGAGAGAGATACATCTAGACAGAGAGAGAGAGATACATCTAGACAGAGAGAGAGAGATACATCTAGACAGAGAGAGAGAGAGATACATCTAGACAGAGAGAGAGAGATACATCTAGACAGAGAGAGAGAGAGATACATCTAGACAGAGAGAGAGAGAGATACATCTAGACAGAGGAGAGAGAGATACATCTAGACAGAGAGAGAGAGATACATCTAGACAGAGAGAGAGAGAGATACATCTAGACAGAGGAGAGAGAGATACATCTAGACAGAGAGAGAGAGATACATCTAGACAGAGGAGAGAGAGATACATCTAGACAGAGAGAGAGAGATACATCTAGACAGAGAGAGAGATACATCTAGACAGAGAGAGAGAGATACATCTAGACAGAGAGAGAGAGAGATACATCTAGACAGAGAGAGAGAGAGATACATCTAGACAGAGAGAGAGAGATACATCTAGACAGAGAGAGAGAGATACATCTAGACAGAGGAGAGAGAGATACATCTAGACAGAGAGAGAGAGAGATACATCTAGACAGAGGAGAGAGAGATACATCTAGACAGAGCGAGAGAGAGATACATCTAGACAGAGCAGAGAGAGATACATCTAGACAGAGAGAGAGAGATACATCTAGACAGAGCGAGAGAGAGATACATCTAGACAGCGAGAGAGAGATACATCTAGACACAGAGAGAGAGAGAGATACATCTAGACACAGAGAGAGAGAGATACATCTAGACAGAGAGAGAGAGAGATACATCTAGACAGAGAGAGAGAGAGATACATCTAGACACAGCGAGAGAGAGATACATCTAGACACAGAGAGAGAGAGACACATCTAGACACAGAGAGAGAGATACATCTAGACAGAGAGAGAGAGATACATCTAGACAGAGAGAGAGAGAGATACATCTAGACAGAGAGAGAGAGAGATACATCTAGACAGAGCGAGAGAGAGATACATCTAGACAGAGAGAGAGAGAGATACATCTAGACAGAGAGAGAGAGAGATACATCTAGACAGAGAGAGAGAGAGATACATCTAGACAGAGAGAGAGAGAGATACATCTAGACAGAGAGAGAGAGAGATACATCTAGACAGAGAGAGAGAGAGATACATCTAGACAGAGAGAGAGAGATACATCTAGACAGAGAGAGAGAGATACATCTAGACAGAGCGAGAGAGAGATACATCTAGACACAGCGAGAGAGAGATACATCTAGACACAGAGAGAGAGATACATCTAGACAGAGGAGAGAGAGATACATCTAGACAGAGAGAGAGAGATACATCTAGACAGAGGAGAGAGAGATACATCTAGACACAGAGAGAGAGAGATACATCTAGACAGAGGAGAGAGAGATACATCTAGACAGAGGAGAGAGAGATACATCTAGACAGAGGAGAGAGAGATACATCTAGACAGAGAGAGAGAGAGATACATCTAGACAGAGAGAGAGAGAGATACATCTAGACAGAGGAGAGAGAGATACATCTAGACAGAGAGAGAGAGATACATCTAGACAGAGAGAGAGAGATACATCTAGACAGAGAGAGAGAGATACATCTAGACAGAGAGAGAGAGATACATCTAGACAGAGAGAGAGAGAGATACATCTAGACAGAGAGAGAGAGATACATCTAGACAGAGAGAGAGAGATACATCTAGACAGAGAGAGAGAGAGATACATCTAGACAGAGGAGAGAGAGATACATCTAGACACAGCGAGAGAGAGATACATCTAGACACAGCGAGAGAGAGACACATCTAGACACAGCGAGAGAGAGACACATCTAGACAGAGCGAGAGAGAGACACATCTAGACACAGAGAGAGAGAGATACATCTAGACACAGAGAGAGAGAGATACATCTAGACACAGCGAGAGAGAGATACATCTAGACAGAGAGAGAGAGATACATCTAGACACAGCGAGAGAGAGACACATCTAGACACAGCGAGAGAGAGACACATCTAGACACAGCGAGAGAGAGATACATCTAGACACAAGAGAGAGAGAGAGATACATCTAGACAGAGAGAGAGAGAGATACATCTAGACAGAGAGAGAGAGAGATACATCTAGACAGAGAGAGAGAGATACATCTAGACAGAGGAGAGAGAGATACATCTAGACAGAGAGAGAGAGAGATACATCTAGACAGAGCGAGAGAGAGATACATCTAGACAAGAGAGAGAGAGATACATCTAGACAGAGAGAGAGAGAGATACATCTAGACAAGAGAGAGAGAGATACATCTAGACAGAGCGAGAGAGAGATACATCTAGACACAGCGAGAGAGAGATACATCTAGACACAGCGAGAGAGAGATACATCTAGACACAGCGAGAGAGAGATACATCTAGACACAGCGAGAGAGAGATACATCTAGACACAGCGAGAGAGAGATACATCTAGACACAGCGAGAGAGAGACACATCTAGACACAGCGAGAGAGAGACACATCTAGACACAGCGAGAGAGAGACATCTAGACACAGCGAGAGAGAGATACATCTAGACACAGAGAGAGAGAGATACATCTAGACACAGAGAGAGAGAGATACATCTAGACAGAGCGAGAGAGAGATACATCTAGACACAGCGAGAGAGAGATACATCTAGACACAGAGAGAGAGAGACACATCTAGACACAGAGAGAGAGAGATACATCTAGACAGAGAGAGAGAGAGATACATCTAGACAGAGAGAGAGAGAGATACATCTAGACAGAGAGAGAGAGATACATCTAGACAGAGAGAGAGAGAGATACATCTAGACAGAGAGAGAGAGAGATACATCTAGACAGAGGAGAGAGAGATACATCTAGACAGAGGAGAGAGAGATACATCTAGACACAGAGAGAGAGATACATCTAGACAGAGAGAGAGAGATACATCTAGACAGAGCGAGAGAGAGATACATCTAGACACAGCGAGAGAGAGATACATCTAGACACAGCGAGAGAGAGACACATCTAGACACAGCAGAGAGAGATACATCTAGACACAGAGAGAGAGACACATCTAGACAGAGAGAGAGAGATACATCTAGACACAGAGAGAGAGAGATACATCTAGACACAGAGAGAGAGAGATACATCTAGACACAGAGAGAGAGAGATACATCTAGACAGAGGAGAGAGAGATACATCTAGACAGAGAGAGAGAGAGATACATCTAGACACAGAGAGAGAGAGATACATCTAGACAGAGAGAGAGAGATACATCTAGACAGAGAGAGAGAGATACATCTAGACAGAGAGAGAGAGATACATCTAGACAGAGAGAGAGAGAGATACATCTAGACAGAGAGAGAGAGAGATACATCTAGACAGAGAGAGAGAGATACATCTAGACAGAGAGAGAGAGAGATACATCTAGACAGAGAGAGAGAGAGATACATCTAGACAGAGAGAGAGAGATACATCTAGACAGAGAGAGAGAGATACATCTAGACAGAGAGAGAGAGATACATCTAGACAGAGAGAGAGAGAGATACATCTAGACAGAGAGAGAGAGATACATCTAGACAGAGAGAGAGAGATACATCTAGACAGAGAGAGAGAGATACATCTAGACAAGAGAGAGAGAGATACATCTAGACAGAGGAGAGAGAGATACATCTAGACAGAGGAGAGAGAGATACATCTAGACACAGAGAGAGAGAGATACATCTAGACACAGAGAGAGAGAGATACATCTAGACAGAGGAGAGAGAGATACATCTAGACACAGAGAGAGAGAGATACATCTAGACACAGAGAGAGAGAGATACATCTAGACACAGAGAGAGAGAGATACATCTAGACACAGAGAGAGAGAGATACATCTAGACAAGAGAGAGAGAGATACATCTAGACAGAGAGAGAGAGATACATCTAGACAGAGAGAGAGAGATACATCTAGACAGAGAGAGAGAGATACATCTAGACAGAGAGAGAGAGATACATCTAGACAGAGAGAGAGAGATACATCTAGACAGAGAGAGAGAGAGATACATCTAGACAGAGAGAGAGAGATACATCTAGACAGAGAGAGAGAGAGATACATCTAGACAGAGAGAGAGAGAGATACATCTAGACAGAGAGAGAGAGATACATCTAGACAGAGAGAGAGAGATACATCTAGACAGAGAGAGAGAGATACATCTAGACAGAGAGAGAGAGATACATCTAGACAGAGAGAGAGAGATACATCTAGACAGAGAGAGAGAGATACATCTAGACAGAGAGAGAGAGATACATCTAGACAGAGAGAGAGAGATACATCTAGACAGAGAGAGAGAGATACATCTAGACAGAGAGAGAGAGATACATCTAGACAGAGAGAGAGAGATACATCTAGACAAGAGAGAGAGAGATACATCTAGACAGAGCGAGAGAGAGATACATCTAGACAGAGCGAGAGAGAGATACATCTAGACACAGCGAGAGAGAGATACATCTAGACACAGCGAGAGAGAGACACATCTAGACACAGCGAGAGAGAGACACATCTAGACAGAGCGAGAGAGAGATACATCTAGACAAGAGAGAGAGAGATACATCTAGACAGAGAGAGAGAGATACATCTAGACACAGAGAGAGAGAGATACATCTAGACAGAGAGAGAGAGATACATCTAGACACAGAGAGAGAGAGATACATCTAGACACAGCGAGAGAGAGATACATCTAGACACAGAGAGAGAGAGATACATCTAGACACAGAGAGAGAGAGATACATCTAGACAGAGGAGAGAGAGATACATCTAGACAGAGAGAGAGAGAGATACATCTAGACAGAGAGAGAGAGATACATCTAGACAGAGAGAGAGAGAGATACATCTAGACAGAGAGAGAGAGAGATACATCTAGACAGAGAGAGAGAGATACATCTAGACAGAGAGAGAGAGAGATACATCTAGACAGAGAGAGAGAGATACATCTAGACAGAGAGAGAGAGATACATCTAGACAGAGAGAGAGAGAGATACATCTAGACAGAGGAGAGAGAGATACATCTAGACAGAGAGAGAGAGAGATACATCTAGACAGAGAGAGAGAGATACATCTAGACAGAGAGAGAGAGATACATCTAGACAGAGCGAGAGAGAGATACATCTAGACAGAGAGAGAGAGATACATCTAGACAGAGAGAGAGAGATACATCTAGACAGAGAGAGAGAGAGATACATCTAGACAGAGAGAGAGAGAGATACATCTAGACAGAGAGAGAGAGAGATACATCTAGACAGAGAGAGAGAGAGATACATCTAGACAGAGAGAGAGAGAGATACATCTAGACAGAGAGAGAGATACATCTAGACAGAGAGAGAGAGATACATCTAGACAGAGAGAGAGAGATACATCTAGACAGAGAGAGAGAGATACATCTAGACAGAGAGAGAGAGATACATCTAGACAGAGAGAGAGAGAGATACATCTAGACAGAGAGAGAGAGATACATCTAGACAGAGAGAGAGAGAGATACATCTAGACAGAGAGAGAGAGAGATACATCTAGACAGAGAGAGAGAGATACATCTAGACAGAGAGAGAGAGAGATACATCTAGACAGAGAGAGAGAGAGATACATCTAGACAGAGAGAGAGAGATACATCTAGACAGAGAGAGAGAGATACATCTAGACAGAGAGAGAGAGATACATCTAGACAGAGAGAGAGAGATACATCTAGACAGAGAGAGAGAGATACATCTAGACAGAGAGAGAGAGATACATCTAGACAGAGCGAGAGAGAGATACATCTAGACAGAGAGAGAGAGATACATCTAGACAGAGAGAGAGAGATACATCTAGACAGAGAGAGAGAGAGATACATCTAGACAGAGAGAGAGAGAGATACATCTAGACAGAGAGAGAGAGAGATACATCTAGACAGAGAGAGAGAGAGATACATCTAGACA
Organism: Salmo salar; assembly: GCF_965601325.2. Classification (NCBI taxonomy): domain Eukaryota; kingdom Metazoa; phylum Chordata; class Actinopteri; order Salmoniformes; family Salmonidae; genus Salmo; species Salmo salar. Next base: position 41,143,935 of record NC_138300.1, read on the forward strand.
GAGAGAGAGAGAGATACATCTAGACAGAGAGAGAGAGATACATCTAGACAGAGAGAGAGAGATACATCTAGACAGAGAGAGAGAGATACATCTAGACAGAGAGAGAGAGATACATCTAGACAGAGAGAGAGAGAGATACATCTAGACAGAGAGAGAGAGATACATCTAGACAGAGAGAGAGAGATACATCTAGACAGAGAGAGAGAGATACATCTAGACAGAGAGAGAGAGAGATACATCTAGACAGAGAGAGAGAGAGATACATCTAGACAGAGAGAGAGAGATACATCTAGACAGAGAGAGAGAGATACATCTAGACAGAGAGAGAGAGATACATCTAGACAGAGAGAGAGAGATACATCTAGACAGAGAGAGAGAGAGATACATCTAGACAGAGAGAGAGAGATACATCTAGACAGAGAGAGAGAGATACATCTAGACAGAGAGAGAGAGAGATACATCTAGACAGAGAGAGAGAGATACATCTAGACAGAGAGAGAGAGATACATCTAGACAGAGAGAGAGAGATACATCTAGACAAGAGAGAGAGAGATACATCTAGACAGAGAGAGAGAGATACATCTAGACAGAGAGAGAGAGAGATACATCTAGACAGAGAGAGAGAGAGATACATCTAGACAGAGCGAGAGAGAGATACATCTAGACAGAGAGAGAGAGATACATCTAGACAAGAGAGAGAGATACATCTAGACAGAGAGAGAGAGATACATCTAGACAGAGAGAGAGAGAGATACATCTAGACAGAGAGAGAGAGAGATACATCTAGACAAGAGAGAGAGAGATACATCTAGACAGAGAGAGAGAGAGATACATCTAGACAGAGAGAGAGAGATACATCTAGACACAGAGAGAGAGAGATACATCTAGACAGAGAGAGAGAGATACATCTAGACAGAGAGAGAGAGATACATCTAGACAGAGGAGAGAGAGATACATCTAGACAGAGAGAGAGAGATACATCTAGACAAGAGAGAGAGATACATCTAGACAGAGAGAGAGAGATACATCTAGACACAGAGAGAGAGATACATCTAGACACAGCGAGAGAGAGATACATCTAGACACAGAGAGAGAGAGACACATCTAGACACAGCGAGAGAGAGACACATCTAGACACAGCGAGAGAGAGACACATCTAGACACAGCGAGAGAGAGACACATCTAGACAGAGAGAGAGAGAGAGATACATCTAGACAAGAGAGAGAGAGATACATCTAGACAGAGAGAGAGAGAGATACATCTAGACAAGAGAGAGAGAGATACATCTAGACAGAGAGAGAGAGAGATACATCTAGACAGAGAGAGAGAGATACATCTAGACAGAGAGAGAGAGATACATCTAGACAGAGAGAGAGAGATACATCTAGACAGAGAGAGAGAGATACATCTAGACAGAGAGAGAGAGATACATCTAGACACAGAGAGAGAGAGATACATCTAGACACAGCGAGAGAGAGATACATCTAGACACGAGAGAGAGAGATACATCTAGACACAGCGAGAGAGAGATACATCTAGACACAGCGAGAGAGAGACACATCTAGACACAGCGAGAGAGAGACACATCTAGACAGAGAGAGAGAGATACATCTAGACACAGAGAGAGAGAGACACATCTAGACACAGAGAGAGAGAGATACATCTAGACACAGAGAGAGAGAGATACATCTAGACAGAGAGAGAGAGAGAGATACATCTAGACAGAGAGAGAGAGAGATACATCTAGACAGAGAGAGAGAGAGATACATCTAGACAGAGAGAGAGAGAGATACATCTAGACAGAGAGAGAGAGATACATCTAGACAGAGAGAGAGAGATACATCTAGACAGAGAGAGAGAGATACATCTAGACAGAGAGAGAGAGATACATCTAGACAGAGAGAGAGAGATACATCTAGACAGAGAGAGAGAGATACATCTAGACAGAGAGAGAGAGATACATCTAGACACAGAGAGAGAGAGATACATCTAGACAGAGAGAGAGAGAGATACATCTAGACACAGAGAGAGAGAGATACATCTAGACAGAGAGAGAGAGAGATACATCTAGACAGAGAGAGAGAGAGATACATCTAGACACAGAGAGAGAGAGATACATCTAGACACAGAGAGAGAGAGATACATCTAGACAGAGAGAGAGAGAGATACATCTAGACAGAGAGAGAGAGAGATACATCTAGACAGAGAGAGAGAGAGATACATCTAGACAGAGAGAGAGAGAGATACATCTAGACAGAGAGAGAGAGAGATACATCTAGACAGAGAGAGAGAGATACATCTAGACAGAGAGAGAGAGATACATCTAGACAGAGAGAGAGAGAGATACATCTAGACAGAGAGAGAGAGATACATCTAGACAGAGAGAGAGAGAGATACATCTAGACAGAGAGAGAGAGAGATACATCTAGACAGAGAGAGAGAGAGATACATCTAGACAGAGAGAGAGAGAGATACATCTAGACAGAGGAGAGAGAGATACATCTAGACAGAGAGAGAGAGATACATCTAGACAGAGAGAGAGAGATACATCTAGACAGAGAGAGAGAGATACATCTAGACAGAGAGAGAGAGATACATCTAGACAGAGAGAGAGAGATACATCTAGACAGAGAGAGAGAGATACATCTAGACACAGCGAGAGAGAGATACATCTAGACACAGCGAGAGAGAGACACATCTAGACACAGCGAGAGAGAGACACATCTAGACACAGCGAGAGAGAGACACATCTAGACACAGCGAGAGAGAGACACATCTAGACACAGCGAGAGAGAGATACATCTAGACACAGCGAGAGAGAGATACATCTAGACAGAGCGAGAGAGAGATACATCTAGACAGAGAGAGAGAGAGATACATCTAGACAGAGAGAGAGAGAGATACATCTAGACACAGAGAGAGAGAGATACATCTAGACAGAGAGAGAGAGATACATCTAGACAGAGAGAGAGAGAGATACATCTAGACAGAGAGAGAGAGAGATACATCTAGACAGAGAGAGAGAGAGATACATCTAGACAGAGAGAGAGAGAGATACATCTAGACAGAGAGAGAGAGATACATCTAGACAGAGAGAGAGAGATACATCTAGACAGAGAGAGAGAGAGATACATCTAGACAGAGAGAGAGAGATACATCTAGACAGAGAGAGAGAGATACATCTAGACAGAGAGAGAGAGATACATCTAGACAGAGAGAGAGAGAGATACATCTAGACAGAGAGAGAGAGAGATACATCTAGACAGAGAGAGAGAGATACATCTAGACAGAGAGAGAGAGATACATCTAGACAGAGAGAGAGATACATCTAGACAGAGAGAGAGAGATACATCTAGACACAGAGAGAGAGATACATCTAGACACAGCGAGAGAGAGACACATCTAGACACAGCGAGAGAGAGACACATCTAGACACAGCGAGAGAGAGACACATCTAGACACAGAGAGAGAGAGACACATCTAGACACAGCGAGAGAGAGACACATCTAGACACAGAGAGAGAGAGACACATCTAGACACAGAGAGAGAGAGATACATCTAGACACAGAGAGAGAGAGATACATCTAGACAGAGAGAGAGAGAGATACATCTAGACAGAGAGAGAGAGAGATACATCTAGACAGAGGAGAGAGAGATACATCTAGACAGAGAGAGAGAGATACATCTAGACAGAGAGAGAGAGAGATACATCTAGACAGAGAGAGAGAGATACATCTAGACAGAGAGAGAGAGATACATCTAGACAGAGAGAGAGAGAGATACATCTAGACAGAGAGAGAGAGAGATACATCTAGACAGAGAGAGAGAGATACATCTAGACAGAGGAGAGAGAGATACATCTAGACAGAGAGAGAGAGAGATACATCTAGACAGAGAGAGAGAGATACATCTAGACAGAGAGAGAGAGATACATCTAGACAGAGAGAGAGAGAGATACATCTAGACAAGAGAGAGAGAGATACATCTAGACAAGAGAGAGAGAGATACATCTAGACACAGAGAGAGAGATACATCTAGACACAGCGAGAGAGAGATACATCTAGACACAGCGAGAGAGAGACACATCTAGACACAGCGAGAGAGAGACACATCTAGACACAGCGAGAGAGAGACACATCTAGACACAGCGAGAGAGAGACACATCTAGACACAGCGAGAGAGAGACACATCTAGACACAGCGAGAGAGAGACACATCTAGACACAGGAGAGAGAGATACATCTAGACAAGAGAGAGAGAGATACATCTAGACAGAGAGAGAGAGAGATACATCTAGACAGAGAGAGAGAGAGATACATCTAGACAGAGAGAGAGATACATCTAGACAGAGAGAGAGAGATACATCTAGACAGAGAGAGAGAGAGATACATCTAGACAGAGAGAGAGAGATACATCTAGACAGAGAGAGAGAGATACATCTAGACAGAGAGAGAGAGAGATACATCTAGACAGAGAGAGAGAGAGATACATCTAGACAGAGAGAGAGAGATACATCTAGACAGAGAGAGAGAGAGATACATCTAGACAGAGAGAGAGAGATACATCTAGACAGAGAGAGAGAGATACATCTAGACAGAGAGAGAGAGAGATACATCTAGACAGAGAGAGAGAGAGATACATCTAGACAGAGAGAGAGAGATACATCTAGACAGAGAGAGAGAGAGATACATCTAGACAGAGAGAGAGAGATACATCTAGACAGAGAGAGAGAGATACATCTAGACAGAGGAGAGAGAGATACATCTAGACAGAGAGAGAGAGATACATCTAGACAGAGAGAGAGAGATACATCTAGACAGAGAGAGAGAGATACATCTAGACAGAGAGAGAGAGATACATCTAGACAGAGAGAGAGAGATACATCTAGACAGAGAGAGAGAGATACATCTAGACACAGAGAGAGAGATACATCTAGACACAGAGAGAGAGATACATCTAGACAGAGAGAGAGAGATACATCTAGACAGAGAGAGAGAGAGATACATCTAGACAGAGAGAGAGAGAGATACATCTAGACAGAGAGAGAGAGAGATACATCTAGACAGAGAGAGAGAGAGATACATCTAGACAGAGAGAGAGATACATCTAGACAGAGAGAGAGAGATACATCTAGACAGAGAGAGAGAGAGATACATCTAGACAGAGAGAGAGAGATACATCTAGACAGAGAGAGAGAGAGATACATCTAGACAGAGAGAGAGAGATACATCTAGACAGAGAGAGAGAGATACATCTAGACAGAGAGAGAGAGATACATCTAGACAGAGGAGAGAGAGATACATCTAGACAGAGGAGAGAGAGATACATCTAGACAGAGAGAGAGAGAGATACATCTAGACAGAGAGAGAGAGAGATACATCTAGACAGAGAGAGAGAGAGATACATCTAGACAGAGAGAGAGAGATACATCTAGACAGAGAGAGAGAGATACATCTAGACAGAGAGAGAGAGATACATCTAGACAGAGAGAGAGAGATACATCTAGACAGAGAGAGAGAGATACATCTAGACAGAGAGAGAGAGATACATCTAGACAGAGAGAGAGAGATACATCTAGACAGAGAGAGAGAGATACATCTAGACAGAGGAGAGAGAGACACATCTAGACAGAGGAGAGAGAGATACATCTAGACAGAGGAGAGAGAGATACATCTAGACAGAGAGAGAGAGATACATCTAGACAGAGAGAGAGAGAGATACATCTAGACAGAGAGAGAGAGATACATCTAGACAGAGAGAGAGAGAGATACATCTAGACAGAGAGAGAGAGATACATCTAGACAGAGAGAGAGAGATACATCTAGACAGAGAGAGAGAGAGATACATCTAGACAGAGAGAGAGAGATACATCTAGACAGAGAGAGAGAGATACATCTAGACAGAGAGAGAGAGATACATCTAGACAAGAGAGAGAGAGATACATCTAGACAGAGAGAGAGAGATACATCTAGACAGAGAGAGAGAGATACATCTAGACAGAGAGAGAGAGATACATCTAGACAGAGAGAGAGAGATACATCTAGACAGAGAGAGAGAGATACATCTAGACAGAGAGAGAGAGATACATCTAGACAGAGAGAGAGAGATACATCTAGACACAGCGAGAGAGAGACACATCTAGACACAGCGAGAGAGAGACACATCTAGACACAGCGAGAGAGAGACACATCTAGACACAGAGAGAGAGAGACACATCTAGACACAGCGAGAGAGAGACACATCTAGACAGAGGAGAGAGAGATACATCTAGACAGAGCGAGAGAGAGATACATCTAGACAGAGAGAGAGAGATACATCTAGACAGAGGAGAGAGAGATACATCTAGACAGAGAGAGAGAGAGATACATCTAGACAGAGAGAGAGAGATACATCTAGACAGAGAGAGAGAGAGATACATCTAGACAGAGAGAGAGAGAGATACATCTAGACAGAGAGAGAGAGAGATACATCTAGACAAGAGAGAGAGAGATACATCTAGACAGAGAGAGAGAGAGAGAGATACATCTAGACAGAGAGAGAGAGATACATCTAGACAGAGAGAGAGAGAGATACATCTAGACAGAGAGAGAGAGATACATCTAGACAGAGAGAGAGAGATACATCTAGACAGAGAGAGAGAGATACATCTAGACAGAGAGAGAGAGATACATCTAGACAGAGAGAGAGAGATACATCTAGACAGAGAGAGAGAGATACATCTAGACAGAGAGAGAGAGATACATCTAGACACAGCAGAGAGAGATACATCTAGACACAGCGAGAGAGAGATACATCTAGACACAGCGAGAGAGAGACACATCTAGACACAGCGAGAGAGAGACACATCTAGACACAGCGAGAGAGAGACACATCTAGACACAGCGAGAGAGAGACACATCTAGACACAGCGAGAGAGAGGCACATCTAGACACAGCGAGAGAGAGACACATCTAGACACGAGAGAGAGAGAGAGATACATCTAGACAGAGAGAGAGAGAGATACATCTAGACAGAGAGAGAGAGAGATACATCTAGACAAGAGAGAGAGAGATACATCTAGACAGAGAGAGAGAGATACATCTAGACAGAGAGAGAGAGAGATACATCTAGACAGAGAGAGAGAGATACATCTAGACAGAGAGAGAGAGATACATCTAGACAGAGAGAGAGAGAGATACATCTAGACAGAGAAGAGAGAGATACATCTAGACAAGAGAGAGAGAGATACATCTAGACAGAGAGAGAGAGAGATACATCTAGACAGAGAGAGAGAGAGATACATCTAGACAGAGAGAGAGAGAGATACATCTAGACAGAGAGAGAGAGAGATACATCTAGACAGAGAGAGAGAGAGATACATCTAGACAGAGAGAGAGAGAGATACATCTAGACAGAGAGAGAGAGATACATCTAGACAGAGAGAGAGAGATACATCTAGACAGAGAGAGAGAGATACATCTAGACAGAGAGAGAGAGATACATCTAGACAGAGAGAGAGAGATACATCTAGACAGAGAGAGAGAGAGATACATCTAGACAGAGAGAGAGAGAGATACATCTAGACAGAGAGAGAGAGATACATCTAGACAAGAGAGAGAGAGATACATCTAGACACAGAGAGAGAGATACATCTAGACACAGAGAGAGAGAGATACATCTAGACACAGAGAGAGAGAGATACATCTAGACAGAGCGAGAGAGAGATACATCTAGACAGAGAGAGAGAGATACATCTAGACAGAGAGAGAGAGATACATCTAGACAGAGAGAGAGAGATACATCTAGACACAGAGAGAGAGAGATACATCTAGACAGAGAGAGAGAGAGATACATCTAGACAGAGAGAGAGAGAGATACATCTAGACACAGAGAGAGAGAGATACATCTAGACAGAGAGAGAGAGATACATCTAGACAGAGAGAGAGAGATACATCTAGACAGAGAGAGAGAGATACATCTAGACAGAGAGAGAGAGAGATACATCTAGACAGAGAGAGAGAGATACATCTAGACAGAGAGAGAGAGATACATCTAGACAGAGAGAGAGAGATACATCTAGACAGAGAGAGAGAGAGATACATCTAGACAGAGAGAGAGAGATACATCTAGACAGAGGAGAGAGAGATACATCTAGACAGAGAGAGAGAGAGATACATCTAGACAGAGAGAGAGAGATACATCTAGACAGAGAGAGAGAGATACATCTAGACAGAGAGAGAGAGATACATCTAGACAGAGAGAGAGAGATACATCTAGACAGAGAGAGAGAGAGATACATCTAGACAGAGAGAGAGAGATACATCTAGACAGAGAGAGAGAGATACATCTAGACAGAGAGAGAGAGAGATACATCTAGACAGAGAGAGAGAGATACATCTAGACAGAGAGAGAGAGATACATCTAGACAGAGAGAGAGAGATACATCTAGACAGAGAGAGAGAGAGATACATCTAGACAGAGAGAGAGAGAGATACATCTAGACAGAGAGAGAGAGAGATACATCTAGACAGAGAGAGAGAGATACATCTAGACAGAGGAGAGAGAGATACATCTAGACAGAGAGAGAGAGAGATACATCTAGACAAGAGAGAGAGAGATACATCTAGACACAGAGAGAGAGATACATCTAGACAGAGAGAGAGAGATACATCTAGACAGAGAGAGAGATACATCTAGACAGAGAGAGAGAGATACATCTAGACACAGGAGAGAGAGATACATCTAGACACAGGAGAGAGAGATACATCTAGACACAGCGAGAGAGAGATACATCTAGACACAGCGAGAGAGAGACACATCTAGACACAGCGAGAGAGAGACACATCTAGACACAGCGAGAGAGAGACACATCTAGACACAGCGAGAGAGAGACACATCTAGACACAGAGAGAGAGAGACACATCTAGACACAGCGAGAGAGAGACACATCTAGACACAGCGAGAGAGAGACACATCTAGACACAGCGAGAGAGAGACACATCTAGACACAGAGAGAGAGAGACACATCTAGACACGAGAGAGAGAGAGATACATCTAGACAGAGAGAGAGAGAGATACATCTAGACAGAGAGAGAGAGAGATACATCTAGACAGAGAGAGAGAGAGATACATCTAGACAGAGGAGAGAGAGATACATCTAGACAGAGAGAGAGAGAGATACATCTAGACAGAGAGAGAGAGATACATCTAGACAGAGAGAGAGAGAGAGATACATCTAGACAGAGAGAGAGAGAGATACATCTAGACAGAGAAGAGAGAGATACATCTAGACAGAGAGAGAGAGAGAGATACATCTAGACAGAGAGAGAGAGATACATCTAGACAGAGAGAGAGAGATACATCTAGACAGAGAGAGAGAGATACATCTAGACAGAGAGAGAGAGAGATACATCTAGACAGAGAGAGAGAGAGATACATCTAGACAGAGAGAGAGAGATACATCTAGACAGAGAGAGAGAGATACATCTAGACAGAGAGAGAGAGATACATCTAGACAGAGAGAGAGAGAGATACATCTAGACAGAGGAGAGAGAGATACATCTAGACAGAGGAGAGAGAGATACATCTAGACAGAGAGAGAGAGATACATCTAGACAGAGGAGAGAGAGATACATCTAGACAGAGAGAGAGAGAGATACATCTAGACAGAGAGAGAGAGATACATCTAGACAGAGAGAGAGAGAGGATACATCTAGACAGAGAGAGAGAGAGATACATCTAGACAGAGAGAGAGAGAGATACATCTAGACAGAGAGAGAGAGAGATACATCTAGACAGAGAGAGAGAGAGATACATCTAGACAGAGAGAGAGAGAGATACATCTAGACAGAGAGAGAGAGATACATCTAGACAGAGAGAGAGAGATACATCTAGACAGAGCGAGAGAGATACATCTAGACAGAGAGAGAGAGATACATCTAGACAGAGAGAGAGAGAGATACATCTAGACAGAGAGAGAGAGATACATCTAGACAGAGAGAGAGAGATACATCTAGACAGAGAGAGAGAGATACATCTAGACACAGAGAGAGAGAGATACATCTAGACACAGAGAGAGAGAGATACATCTAGACACAGAGAGAGAGAGATACATCTAGACAGAGAGAGAGAGAGATACATCTAGACAGAGGAGAGAGAGATACATCTAGACAGAGCGAGAGAGAGATACATCTAGACAGAGAGAGAGAGATACATCTAGACAAGAGAGAGAGAGATACATCTAGACAGAGAGAGAGAGAGATACATCTAGACAGAGGAGAGAGAGATACATCTAGACAGAGAGAGAGAGATACATCTAGACAGAGAGAGAGAGAGATACATCTAGACAGAGAGAGAGAGAGATACATCTAGACAGAGAGAGAGAGATACATCTAGACAGAGAGAGAGAGATACATCTAGACAGAGGAGAGAGAGATACATCTAGACAGAGAGAGAGAGAGATACATCTAGACAGAGAGAGAGAGATACATCTAGACAGAGAGAGAGAGATACATCTAGACAGAGAGAGAGAGAGATACATCTAGACAGAGAGAGAGAGAGATACATCTAGACAGAGAGAGAGAGAGATACATCTAGACAGAGAGAGAGATACATCTAGACAGAGAGAGAGAGATACATCTAGACAAGAGAGAGAGAGATACATCTAGACAGAGAGAGAGAGATACATCTAGACAGAGAGAGAGAGATACATCTAGACAGAGAGAGAGAGAGATACATCTAGACAGAGAGAGAGAGAGATACATCTAGACAGAGAGAGAGAGATACATCTAGACAGAGAGAGAGAGATACATCTAGACAGAGAGAGAGAGATACATCTAGACAGAGAGAGAGAGATACATCTAGACAGAGAGAGAGAGATACATCTAGACACAGCGAGAGAGAGATACATCTAGACACAGCGAGAGAGAGATACATCTAGACACAGCGAGAGAGAGACACATCTAGACACAGCGAGAGAGAGACACATCTAGACACAGCGAGAGAGAGACACATCTAGACACAGCGAGAGAGAGACACATCTAGACACAGCGAGAGAGAGACACATCTAGACACAGAGAGAGAGAGACATCTAGACACAGAGAGAGAGAGAGAGAGATACATCTAGACAGAGAGAGAGAGAGATACATCTAGACAGAGAGAGAGAGAGATACATCTAGACAGAGAGAGAGAGAGATACATCTAGACAGAGCGAGAGAGAGACACATCTAGACACAGCGAGAGAGAGAACATCTAGACAGAGAGAGAGAGACATCTAGACAGCGAGAGAGAGACATCAGACAGAGAGAGAGACACATCTAGACAGAGAGAGAGAGAGATACATCTAGACAGAGAGAGAGAGAGATACATCTAGACAGAGAGAGAGAGATACATCTAGACAGAGAGAGAGAGATACATCTAGACAGAGGAGAGAGAGACACATCTAGACAGAGGAGAGAGAGATACATCTAGACACAGAGAGAGAGAGATACATCTAGACAGAGAGAGAGAGAGATACATCTAGACAGAGAGAGAGAGAGAGATACATCTAGACAGAGAGAGAGAGAGATACATCTAGACAGAGAGAGAGAGAGTACATCTAGACAGAGAGAGAGAGAGATACATCTAGACAGAGAGAGAGAGAGATACATCTAGACAGAGAGAGAGAGATACATCTAGACAGAGAGAGAGAGATACATCTAGACAGAGAGAGAGAGATACATCTAGACAGAGAGAGAGAGATACATCTAGACAGAGAGAGAGAGAGATACATCTAGACAGAGAGAGAGAGATACATCTAGACAGAGAGAGAGAGAGATACATCTAGACAGAGAGAGAGAGATACATCTAGACAGAGGAGAGAGAGATACATCTAGACAGAGAGAGAGAGAGATACATCTAGACAGAGAGAGAGAGATACATCTAGACAGAGAGAGAGAGATACATCTAGACAGAGAGAGAGAGATACATCTAGACAGAGAGAGAGAGATACATCTAGACAGAGAGAGAGAGATACATCTAGACAGAGAGAGAGAGATACATCTAGACAGAGAGAGAGAGATACATCTAGACAGAGAGAGAGAGAGATACATCTAGACAGAGAGAGAGAGATACATCTAGACAGAGAGAGAGAGAGATACATCTAGACAGAGAGAGAGAGATACATCTAGACAGAGAGAGAGAGATACATCTAGACAGAGAGAGAGAGATACATCTAGACAGAGAGAGAGAGATACATCTAGACAGAGAGAGAGAGATACATCTAGACAGAGAGAGAGAGATACATCTAGACAGAGCGAGAGAGAGATACATCTAGACACAGCGAGAGAGAGATACATCTAGACACAGCGAGAGAGAGATACATCTAGACACAGCGAGAGAGAGATACATCTAGACACAGCGAGAGAGAGACACATCTAGACACAGCGAGAGAGAGACACATCTAGACACAGCGAGAGAGAGACACATCTAGACACAGCGAGAGAGAGACACATCTAGACACAGCGAGAGAGAGACACATCTAGACACAGCGAGAGAGAGACACATCTAGACACGAGAGAGAGAGAGAGATACATCTAGACAGAGCGAGAGAGAGATACATCTAGACACAGCGAGAGAGAGACACATCTAGACACAGCGAGAGAGAGACACATCTAGACACAGCGAGAGAGAGACACATCTAGACAGGAGAGAGAGCACAGCGAGAGAGAGACACATCTAGACACAGAGAGAGAGAGAGATACATCTAGACAGAGAGAGAGACACATCTAGACAGAGAGAGAGAGATACATCTAGACAGAGAGAGAGAGAGATACATCTAGACAGAGCGAGAGAGAGATACATCTAGACAGAGAGAGAGAGATACATCTAGACACAGCGAGAGAGAGACATCTAGACAGGAGAGAGAGATACATCTAGACACAGCGAGAGAGAGATACATCTAGACACAGCGAGAGAGAGACACATCTAGACACAGCGAGAGAGAGACACATCTAGACACAGCGAGAGAGAGATACATCTAGACAGAGCGAGAGAGAGATACATCTAGACAGAGCGAGAGAGATACATCTAGGCAGAGAGAGAGATACATCTAGACAGAGAGAGAGAGATACATCTAGACACAGAGAGAGAGATACATCTAGACACAGCGAGAGAGAGACACATCTAGACACAGCGAGAGAGAGACACATCTAGACACAGCGAGAGAGAGACACATCTAGACACAGCGAGAGAGAGACACATCTAGACACAGCGAGAGAGAGACACAGCGAGAGAGAGACACATCTAGACACAGCGAGAGAGAGGCACATCTAGACACAGCGAGAGAGAGACACATCTAGACACAGAGAGAGAGAGAGAGAGATACATCTAGACAGAGAGAGAGAGAGATACATCTAGACAGAGAGAGAGAGAGATACATCTAGACAGAGAGAGAGAGAGATACATCTAGACAGAGAGAGAGAGATACATCTAGACAGAGAGAGAGAGAGATACATCTAGACAGAGAGAGAGAGAGTACATCTAGACAGAAAGAGAGAGATACATCTAGACAGAAAGAGAGAGATACATCTAGACAGAGAGAGAGAGATACATCTAGACAGAGAGAGAGAGATACATCTAGACAGAGAGAGAGAGAGAGAGATACATCTAGACAGAGAGAGAGAGAGATACATCTAGACAGAGAGAGAGAGAGATACATCTAGACAGAGAGAGAGAGAGATACATCTAGACAGAGAGAGAGAGAGATACATCTAGACAGAGAGAGAGAGAGATACATCTAGACAGAGAGAGAGAGATACATCTAGACAGAGAGAGAGAGACACATCTAGACAGAGAGAGAGAGAGACACATCTAGACAGAGAGAGAGAGAGATACATCTAGACAGAGAGAGAGAGAGATACATCTAGACAGAGAGAGAGAGATACATCTAGACAGAGAGAGAGAGAGATACATCTAGACAGAGAGAGAGAGAGATACATCTAGACAGAGAGAGAGAGATACATCTAGACAGAGAGAGAGAGATACATCTAGACAGAGGAGAGAGAGATACATCTAGACAGAGAGAGAGAGATACATCTAGACAGAGAGAGGAGAGATACATCTAGACAGAGAGAGAGAGAGATACATCTAGACAGAGAGAGAGAGAGATACATCTAGACAGAGGAGAGAGAGATACATCTAGACAGAGAGAGAGAGATACATCTAGGCAGAGCAGAGAGAGATACATCTAGGCAGAGAGAGAGAGATACATCTAGGCAGAGAGAGAGAGATACATCTAGGCAGAGAGAGAGAGATACATCTAGACAGAGAGAGAGAGATACATCTAGACACAGCGAGAGAGAGATACATCTAGACACAGCGAGAGAGAGACACATCTAGACACAGCGAGAGAGAGACACATCTAGACACAGCGAGAGAGAGACACATCTAGACACAGCGAGAGAGAGACACATCTAGACACAGCGAGAGAGAGACACATCTAGACACAGCGAGAGAGAGACACATCTAGACACAGCGAGAGAGAGACACATCTAGACACAGCGAGAGAGAGACACATCTAGACACAGCGAGAGAGAGACACATCTAGACACGAGCGAGAGAGAGATACATCTAGACACAGCGAGAGAGAGACACATCTAGACACAGCGAGAGAGAGACACATCTAGACACAGCGAGAGAGAGACACATCTAGACACAGCGAGAGAGAGACACATCTAGACAGAGAGAGAGAGAGATACATCTAGACAGAGAGAGAGAGAGAGAGATACATCTAGACAGAGAGAGAGAGAGATACATCTAGACAGAGAGAGAGAGATACATCTAGACAAGAGAGAGAGATACATCTAGACAGAGAGAGAGAGATACATCTAGACAGAGAGAGAGAGAGATACATCTAGACACAGGAGAGAGAGATACATCTAGACACAGAGAGAGAGATACATCTAGACAGAGAGAGAGAGAGATACATCTAGACAGAGAGAGAGAGAGATACATCTAGACAGAGAGAGAGAGAGAGATACATCTAGACAGAGAGAGAGAGATACATCTAGGCAGAGAGAGAGATACATCTAGACAGAGAGAGAGAGATACATCTAGACACAGCGAGAGAGAGACACATCTAGACACAGCGAGAGAGAGACACATCTAGACACAGCGAGAGAGAGACACATCTAGACACAGCGAGAGAGAGACACATCTAGACACAGCGAGAGAGAGAGACACATCTAGACACAGAGAGAGAGAGACACATCTAGACACAGCGAGAGAGAGACTACATCTAGACACAGCGAGAGAGAGACACATCTAGACACAGCGAGAGAGAGACACATCTAGACACAGAGAGAGAGAGACACATCTAGACACGAGAGAGAGAGAGAGAGATACATCTAGACACAGCGAGAGAGAGACACATCTAGACACAGCGAGAGAGAGACACATCTAGACACAGCAGAGAGAGACACATCTAGACACAGCGAGAGAGAGACACATCTAGACACAGAGAGAGAGAGACACATCTAGACACAGAGAGAGAGAGAGAGAGATACATCTAGACACAGCGAGAGAGAGACACATCTAGACACAGCGAGAGAGAGACACATCTAGACACAGCGAGAGAGAGACACATCTAGACACAGCGAGAGAGAGACACATCTAGACAAGCGAGAGAGAGACACAGCGAGAGAGAGACACATCGAGAGAGAGACACATCTAGACACAGCGAGAGAGAGACACATCTAGACACAGAGAGAGAGAGACACATCTACACACAGAGAGAGAGAGAGAGAGATACATCTAGACACAGCGAGAGAGAGACACATCTAGACACAGCGAGAGAGAGACACATCTAGACACAGCGAGAGAGAGACACATCTAGACACAGCGAGAGAGAGACACATCTAGACAGAGAGAGAGAGAGATACATCTAGACAGGAGAGAGAGAGAGAGAGATACATCTAGACAGAGAGAGAGAGATACATCTAGGCAGAGAGAGATATACATCTAGGCAGAGAGAGAGATACATCTAGACAGAGAGAGAGAGATACATCTAGACAGAGAGAGAGAGAGATACATCTAGACACAGAGAGAGAGATACATCTAGACACAGAGAGAGAGATACATCTAGACAGAGAGAGAGAGAGATACATCTAGACAGAGAGAGAGAGAGATACATCTAGGCAAGAGAGAGAGAGAGAGATACATCTAGGCAGAGAGAGAGAGATACATCTAGGCAGAGAGAGAGATACATCTAGACAGAGAGAGAGAGATACATCTAGACACAGCGAGAGAGAGACACATCTAGACACAGCGAGAGAGAGACACATCTAGACACAGCGAGAGAGAGACACATCTAGACACAGCGAGAGAGAGACACATCTAGACACAGCGAGAGAGAGAGACACATCTAGACACAGCGAGAGAGAGACACATCTAGACACAGCGAGAGAGAGACTCATCTAGACACATCGAGAGAGAGACACATCTAGACACAGCGAGAGAGAGACACATCTAGACACAGAGAGAGAGAGACACATCTTGACACACAGAGAGAGAGAGAGAGAGAGATACATCTAGACACAGCGAGAGAGAGACACATCTAGACACAGCGAGAGAGAGACACATCTAGACACAGCGAGAGACAAATCTAGACACAGCGAGAGAGAGACACATCTAGACACAGAGAGAGAGAGACACATCTGAGACACAGAGAGAGAGAGAGAGAGATACATCTAGACACAGCGAGAGAGAGACACATCTAGACACAGCGAGAGAGAGACACATCTAGACACAGCGAGAGAGAGACAAATCTAGACACAGCGAGAGAGAGACACATCTAGACAAGGCGAGAGAGAGACACAGCGAGACAGAGACACATCGAGAGAGAGACACATCTAGACACAGCGAGAGAGAGACACATCTAGACACAGAGAGAGAGAGACACATCTAGACACAGCGAGAGAGAGACACATCTAGACACAGCGAGAGAGAGACACATCGAGAGAGAGACACATCTAGACACAGCGAGAGAGAGACACATCTAGACACAGCGAGAGAGAGACACATCTAGACACAGAGAGAGAGAGAGAGATACATCTAGACAGAGAGAGAGAGAGAGAGAGATACATCTAGACAGAGAGAGAGAGAGAGAGAGATACATCTAGACAGAGAGAGAGAGATACATCTAGACAGAGAGAGAGAGAGAGATACATCTAGACAGAGAGAGAGAGAGATACATCTAGACAGAGAGAGAGAGAGATACATCTAGACAGAGAGAGAGAGAGATACATCTAGACAGAGAGAGAGAGAGATACATCTAGACAGAGAGAGAGAGATACATCTAGACAGAGAGAGAGAGATACATCTAGACAGAGAGAGAGAGATACATCTAGACAGAGAGAGAGAGATACATCTAGACACAGAGAGAGAGATACATCTAGACACAGAGAGAGAGATACATCTAGACAGAGAGAGAGAGAGATACATCTAGACAGAGAGAGAGAGAGATACATCTAGGCAGAGAGAGAGAGAGAGATACATCTAGGCAGAGAGAGAGAGATACATCTAGGCAGAGAGAGATATACATCTAGACAGAGAGAGAGATACATCTAGACACAGCGAGAGAGAGACACATCTAGACACAGCGAGAGAGAGACACATCTAGACACAGCGAGAGAGAGACACATCTAGACACAGCGAGAGAGAGACACATCTAGACACAGCGAGAGAGAGACACACATCTAGACACAGCGAGAGAGAGACACATCTAGACACAGCGAGAGAGAGACTCATCTAGACACATCGAGAGAGAGACACATCTAGACACAGCGAGAGAGAGACACATCTAGACACAGAGAGAGAGAGACACATCTTGACACACAGAGAGAGAGAGAGAGAGATACATCTAGACACAGCGAGAGAGAGACACATCTAGACACAGCGAGAGAGAGACACATCTAGACACAGCGAGAGAGAGACACATCTAGACACAGCGAGAGAGAGACACATCTAGACACAGCGAGAGAGAGACACAGCGAGAGAGAGACACATCTAGACACAGCGAGAGAGAGACACATCGAGAGAGAGACACATCTAGACACAGCGAGACAGAGACACATCTAGACACAGAGAGAGAGAGACACATCTAGACACAGCGAGAGAGAGACACAGCGAGAGAGAGACACATCTAGACACAGCGAGAGAGAGACACATCGAGAGAGAGACACATCTAGACACAGCGAGAGAGAGACACATCTAGACACAGCGAGAGAGAGACACATCTAGACACAGCGAGAGAGAGACACATCTAGACACAGAGAGAGAGAGAGAGATACATCTAGACAGAGAGAGAGAGAGATACATCTAGACAGAGAGAGAGAGAGAGAGAGCGATACATCTAGACAGAGAGAGAGAGAGAGAGAGAGATACATCTAGACAGAGAGAGAGAGAGAGATACATCTAGACAGAGAGAGAGAGAGAGAGAGAGATACATCTAGACAGAGAGAGAGAGATACATCTAGACACAGCGAGAGAGAGACACATCTAGACACAGAGAGAGAGAGAGATACATCTAGACAGAGAGAGAGAGAGAGAGAGATACATCTAGACAGAGAGAGAGAGAGAGAGAGAGATACATCTAGACAGAGAGAGAGAGAGAGATACATCTAGACAGAGAGAGAGAGAGATACATCTAGACAGAGAGAGAGAGATACATCTAGACAGAGAGAGAGAGAGATACATCTAGACAGAGAGAGAGAGAGATACATCTAGACAGAGAGAGAGAGATACATCTAGACAGAGAGAGAGAGATACATCTAGACAGAGAGAGAGAGATACATCTAGACACAGAGAGAGAGATACATCTAGACACAGAGAGAGAGATACATCTAGACACAGAGAGAGAGATACATCTAGACAGAGAGAGATACATCTAGACAGAGAGAGAGAGAGATACATCTAGGCAGAGAGAGAGAGAGAGATACATCTAGGCAGAGAGAGAGAGATACATCTAGGCAGAGAGAGATATACATCTAGGCAGAGAGAGAGATACATCTAGACAGAGAGAGAGAGATACATCTAGACACAGCGAGAGAGAGACACATCTAGACACAGCGAGAGAGAGACACATCTAGACACAGCGAGAGAGAGACACATCTAGACACAGCGAGAGAGAGAGACACATCTAGACACAGCGAGAGAGAGACACACATCTAGACACAGCGAGAGAGAGACACATCTAGACACAGCGAGAGTGAGACTCATCTAGACACATCGAGAGAGAGACACATCTAGACACAGCGAGAGAGAGACACATCTAGACACAGAGAGAGAGAGACACATCTTGACACACAGAGAGAGAGAGAGAGAGATACATCTAGACATAGCGAGAGAGAGACACATCTAGACACAGCGAGAGAGAGACACATCTAGACACAGCGAGAGAGAGACAAATCTAGACACAGCGAGAGAGAGACACATCTAGACACAGCGAGAGAGAGACACAGCGAGAGAGAGACACATCTAGACACAGCGAGAGAGAGACACATCGAGAGAGAGACACATCTAGACACAGCGAGACAGAGACACATCTAGACACAGAGAGAGAGAGACACATCTAGACACAGCGAGAGAGAGACACAGCGAGAGAGAGACACATCTAGACACAGCGAGAGAGAGACACATCGAGAGAGAGACACATCTAGACACAGCGAGAGAGAGACACATCTAGACACAGCGAGAGAGAGACACATCTAGACACAGCGAGAGAGAGACACATCTAGACACAGCGAGAGAGAGACACATCTAGACACAGAGAGAGAGAGAGATACATCTAGACAGAGAGAGAGAGAGATACATCTAGACAGAGAGAGAGAGAGAGAGCGATACATCTAGACAGAGAGAGAGAGAGAGAGATACATCTAGACAGAGAGAGAGAGAGAGAGAGATACATCTAGACAGAGAGAGAGAGAGAGAGAGATACATCTAGACAGAGAGAGAGAGATACATCTAGACAGAGAGAGAGAGATACATCTAGACAGAGAGAGAGAGATACATCTAGACAGAGAGAGAGAGATACATCTAGACACAGAGAGAGAGATACATCTAGACACAGAGAGAGAGATACATCTAGACAGAGAGAGAGAGAGATACATCTAGACAGAGAGAGAGAGAGATACATCTAGGCAGAGAGAGAGAGAGAGATACATCTAGGCAGAGAGAGAGAGATACATCTAGGCAGAGAGAGATATACATCTAGGCAGAGAGAGAGATACATCTAGACAGAGAGAGAGAGAGACACATCTAGACACAGCGAGAGAGAGACACATCTAGACACAGCGAGAGAGAGACACATCTAGACACAGCGAGAGAGAGACACATCTAGACACAGCGAGAGAGAGACACATCTAGACACAGCGAGAGAGAGACACATCTAGACAGAGAGAGAGAGAGAGAGATACATCTAGACAGAGAGAGAGAGAGACACATCTAGACAGAGAGAGAGAGAGAGAGATACATCTAGACAGAGAGAGAGAGAGATACATCTAGACAGAGAGAGAGAGAGATACATCTAGACAGAGAGAGAGAGAGATACATCTAGACAGAGAGAGAGAGATACATCTAGACAGAGAGAGAGAGAGATACATCTAGACAGAGAGAGAGAGAGATACATCTAGACACAGCGAGAGAGAGACACATCTAGACACAGCGAGAGAGAGACACATCTAGACACAGCGAGAGAGAGACACATCTAGACACAGCGAGAGAGAGACACATCTAGACACAGCGAGAGAGAGACACATCTAGACAGAGAGAGAGAGAGAGATACATCTAGACAGAGAGAGAGAGAGATACATCTAGACAGAGAGAGAGAGAGATACATCTAGACAGAGAGAGAGAGATACATCTAGACAGAGAGAGAGAGATACATCTAGACAGAGAGAGAGAGATACATCTAGACAGAGAGAGAGATACATCTAGACAGAGAGAGAGAGAGAGAGATCCATCTAGACAGAGAGAGAGAGAGAGATCCATCTAGACAGAGAGAGAGAGAGATACATCTAGACAGAGAGAGAGAGAGATACATCTAGACAGAGAGAGAGAGAGATACATCTAGACAGAGAGAGAGAGATACATCTAGACAGAGAGAGAGAGATACATCTAGACAGAGAGAGAGATACATCTAGACAGAGAGAGAGAGATACATCTAGACAGAGAGAGAGAGATACATCTAGACACAGAGAGAGAGATACATCTAGACACAGAGAGACAGATACATCTAGACACAGAGAGAGAGATACATCTAGACAGAGAGAGAGAGAGATACATCTAGACAGAGAGAGAGAGAGCTACATCTAGGCAGAGAGAGAGATACATCTAGGCAGAGAGAGAGAGATACATCTAGGCAGAGAGAGAGATACATCTAGACAGAGAGAGAGAGATACATCTAGACAGAGAGAGAGAGATACATCTAGACACAGCGAGAGAGAGACACATCTAGACACAGCGAGAGAGAGACACATCTAGACACAGCGAGAGAGAGACACATCTAGACACAGCGAGAGAGAGAGACACATCTAGACACAGCGAGAGAGAGAGACACATCTAGACACAGCGAGAGAGAGACACACATCTAGACACAGCGAGAGAGAGACACATCTAGACACAGCGAGAGAGAGACTCATCTAGACACATCGAGAGAGAGACACATCTAGACACAGCGAGAGAGAGACACATCTAGACACAGAGAGAGAGAGACACATCTTGACACACAGAGAGAGAGAGAGAGATACATCTAGACACAGCGAGAGAGAGACACATCTAGACACAGCGAGAGAGAGACACATCTAGACACAGCGAGAGAGAGACAAATCTAGACACAGCGAGAGAGACACACATCTAGACACAGCGAGAGAGAGACACAGCGAGAGAGAGACACATCTAGACACAGCGAAAGAGAGACACATCGAGAGAGAGACACATCTAGACACAGCGAGACAGAGACACATCTAGACACAGAGAGAGAGAGACACATCTAGACACAGCGAGAGAGAGACACAGCGAGAGAGAGACACATCTAGACACAGCGAGAGAGAGACACATCGAGAGAGAGACACATCTAGACACAGCGAGAGAGAGACACATCTAGACACAGCGAGAGAGAGACACATCTAGACACAGCGAGAGAGAGACACATCTAGACACAGAGAGAGAGAGAGAGATACATCTAGACAGAGAGAGAGAGAGATACATCTAGACAGAGAGAGAGAGAGAGAGCGATACATCTAGACAGAGAGAGAGAGAGAGAGAGATACATCTAGACAGAGAGAGAGAGAGACAGCGAGAGAGAGACACATCTAGACACAGCGAGAGAGAGACACATCGAGAGAGAGACACATCTAGACACAGCGAGACAGAGACACATCTAGACACAGAGAGAGAGAGACACATCTAGACACAGCGAGAGAGAGACACATCTAGACAGAGAGAGAGAGAGAGATACATCTAGACAGAGAGAGAGAGAGATACATCTAGACAGAGAGAGAGAGAGATACATCTAGACAGAGAGAGAGAGATACATCTAGACAGAGAGAGAGAGATACATCTAGACAGAGAGAGAGAGATACATCTAGACAGAGAGAGAGATACATCTAGACAGAGAGAGAGAGAGAGATCCATCTAGACAGAGAGAGAGAGAGAGATCCATCTAGACAGAGAGAGAGAGAGATACATCTAGACAGAGAGAGAGAGAGATACATCTAGACAGAGAGAGAGAGAGATACATCTAGACAGAGAGAGAGAGATACATCTAGACAGAGAGAGAGAGATACATCTAGACAGAGAGAGAGATACATCTAGACAGAGAGAGAGAGATACATCTAGACAGAGAGAGAGAGATACATCTAGACACAGAGAGAGAGATACATCTAGACACAGAGAGAGAGATACATCTAGACACAGAGAGAGAGATACATCTAGACAGAGAGAGAGAGAGATACATCTAGACAGAGAGAGAGAGAGATACATCTAGGCAGAGAGAGAGATACATCTAGGCAGAGAGAGAGAGATACATCTAGGCAGAGAGAGAGATACATCTAGACAGAGAGAGAGAGATACATCTAGACAGAGAGAGAGAGATACATCTAGACACAGCGAGAGAGAGACACATCTAGACACAGCGAGAGAGAGACATATCTAGACACAGCGAGAGAGAGACACATCTAGACACAGCGAGAGAGAGAGACACATCTAGACACAGCGAGAGAGAGAGACACATCTAGACACAGCGAGAGAGAGACACACATCTAGACACAGCGAGAGAGAGACACATCTAGACACAGCGAGAGAGAGACTCATCTAGACACATCGAGAGAGAGACACATCTAGACACAGCGAGAGAGAGACACATCTAGACACAGAGAGAGAGAGACACATCTTGACACACAGAGAGAGAGAGAGAGATACATCTAGACACAGCGAGAGAGAGACACATCTAGACACAGCGAGAGAGAGACACATCTAGACACAGCGAGAGAGAGACAAATCTAGACACAGCGAGAGAGAGACACATCTAGACACAGCGAGAGAGAGACACAGCGAGAGAGAGACACATCTAGACACAGCGAGAGAGAGACACATCGAGAGAGAGACACATCTAGACACAGCGAGACAGAGACACATCTAGACACAGAGAGAGAGAGACACATCTAGACACAGCGAGAGAGAGACACAGCGAGAGAGAGACACATCTAGACACAGCGAGAGAGAGACACATCGAGAGAGAGACACATCTAGACACAGCGAGAGAGAGACACATCTAGACACAGCGAGAGAGAGACACATCTAGACACAGAGAGAGAGAGAGAGATACATCTAGACAGAGAGAGAGAGAGATACATCTAGACAGAGAGAGAGAGAGAGAGAGAGCGATACATCTAGACAGAGAGAGAGAGAGAGAGAGATACATCTAGACAGAGAGAGAGAGAGACAGCGAGAGAGAGACACATCTAGACACAGCGAGAGAGAGACACATCGAGAGAGAGACACATCTAGACACAGCGAGACAGAGACACATCTAGACACAGAGAGAGAGAGACACATCTAGACACAGCGAGAGAGAGACACAGCGAGAGAGAGACACATCTAGACACAGCGAGACAGAGACACATCTAGACACAGAGAGAGAGAGACACATCTAGACACAGCGAGAGAGAGACACAGCGAGAGAGAGACACATCTAGACACAGCGAGAGAGAGACACATCGAGAGAGAGACACATCTAGACACAGCGAGAGAGAGACACATCTAGACACAGCGAGAGAGAGACACATCTAGACACAGCGAGAGAGAGACACATCTAGACACAGAGAGAGAGAGAGAGATACATCTAGACAGAGAGAGAGAGAGATACATCTAGACAGAGAGAGAGAGAGAGAGCGATACATCTAGACAGAGAGAGAGAGAGAGAGAGATACATCTAGACAGAGAGAGAGAGAGAGAGAGAGATACATCTAGACAGAGA
Source organism: Salmo salar (assembly GCF_965601325.2). Taxonomy (NCBI): domain Eukaryota; kingdom Metazoa; phylum Chordata; class Actinopteri; order Salmoniformes; family Salmonidae; genus Salmo; species Salmo salar. The sequence goes on from NC_138300.1 coordinate 41,168,424, forward strand.
GAGAGAGAGAGAGAGAGATACATCTAGACAGAGAGAGAGAGATACATCTAGACAGAGAGAGAGAGATACATCTAGACAGAGAGAGAGAGATACATCTAGACAGCGAGAGAGAGACACATCTAGACACAGCGAGACAGAGACACATCTAGACACAGAGAGAGAGAGACACATCTAGACACAGCGAGAGAGAGACACAGCGAGAGAGAGACACATCTAGACACAGCGAGAGAGAGACACATCGAGAGAGAGACACATCTAGACACAACGAGAGAGAGACACATCTAGACACAGCGAGAGAGAGACACATCTAGACACAGCGAGAGAGAGACACATCGAGAGAGAGACACATCTAGACACAGCGAGACAGAGACACATCTAGACACAGAGAGAGAGAGACACATCTAGACACAGCGAGAGAGAGACACAGCGAGAGAGAGACACATCTAGACACAGCGAGAGAGAGACACATCGAGAGAGAGACACATCTAGACACAGCGAGAGAGAGACACATCTAGACACAGCGAGAGAGAGACACATCTAGACACAGCGAGAGAGAGACACATCTAGACACAGAGAGAGAGAGAGAGATACATCTAGACAGAGAGAGAGAGAGATACATCTAGACAGAGAGAGAGAGAGAGAGAGCGATACATCTAGACAGAGAGAGAGAGAGAGAGAGAGATACATCTAGACAGAGAGAGAGAGAGAGATACATCTAGACAGAGAGAGAGAGAGAGAGAGAGATACATCTAGACAGAGAGAGAGAGATACATCTAGACACAGCGAGAGAGAGACACATCTAGACACAGAGAGAGAGAGAGATACATCTAGACAGAGAGAGAGAGAGAGAGAGATACATCTAGACAGAGAGAGAGAGAGAGAGAGAGATACATCTAGACAGAGAGAGAGAGAGAGATACATCTAGACAGAGAGAGAGAGAGATACATCTAGACAGAGAGAGAGAGATACATCTAGACAGAGAGAGAGAGAGATACATCTAGACAGAGAGAGAGAGAGATACATCTAGACAGAGAGAGAGAGATACATCTAGACAGAGAGAGAGAGATACATCTAGACAGAGAGAGAGAGATACATCTAGACACAGAGAGAGAGATACATCTAGACACAGAGAGAGAGATACATCTAGACACAGAGAGAGAGATACATCTAGACAGAGAGAGATACATCTAGACAGAGAGAGAGAGAGATACATCTAGGCAGAGAGAGAGAGAGAGATACATCTAGGCAGAGAGAGAGAGATACATCTAGGCAGAGAGAGATATACATCTAGGCAGAGAGAGAGATACATCTAGACAGAGAGAGAGAGATACATCTAGACACAGCGAGAGAGAGACACATCTAGACACAGCGAGAGAGAGACACATCTAGACACAGCGAGAGAGAGACACATCTAGACACAGCGAGAGAGAGAGACACATCTAGACACAGCGAGAGAGAGACACACATCTAGACACAGCGAGAGAGAGACACATCTAGACACAGCGAGAGTGAGACTCATCTAGACACATCGAGAGAGAGACACATCTAGACACAGCGAGAGAGAGACACATCTAGACACAGAGAGAGAGAGACACATCTTGACACACAGAGAGAGAGAGAGAGAGATACATCTAGACATAGCGAGAGAGAGACACATCTAGACACAGCGAGAGAGAGACACATCTAGACACAGCGAGAGAGAGACAAATCTAGACACAGCGAGAGAGAGACACATCTAGACACAGCGAGAGAGAGACACAGCGAGAGAGAGACACATCTAGACACAGCGAGAGAGAGACACATCGAGAGAGAGACACATCTAGACACAGCGAGACAGAGACACATCTAGACACAGAGAGAGAGAGACACATCTAGACACAGCGAGAGAGAGACACAGCGAGAGAGAGACACATCTAGACACAGCGAGAGAGAGACACATCGAGAGAGAGACACATCTAGACACAGCGAGAGAGAGACACATCTAGACACAGCGAGAGAGAGACACATCTAGACACAGCGAGAGAGAGACACATCTAGACACAGCGAGAGAGAGACACATCTAGACACAGAGAGAGAGAGAGATACATCTAGACAGAGAGAGAGAGAGATACATCTAGACAGAGAGAGAGAGAGAGAGCGATACATCTAGACAGAGAGAGAGAGAGAGAGATACATCTAGACAGAGAGAGAGAGAGAGAGAGATACATCTAGACAGAGAGAGAGAGAGAGAGAGATACATCTAGACAGAGAGAGAGAGATACATCTAGACAGAGAGAGAGAGATACATCTAGACAGAGAGAGAGAGATACATCTAGACAGAGAGAGAGAGATACATCTAGACACAGAGAGAGAGATACATCTAGACACAGAGAGAGAGATACATCTAGACAGAGAGAGAGAGAGATACATCTAGACAGAGAGAGAGAGAGATACATCTAGGCAGAGAGAGAGAGAGAGATACATCTAGGCAGAGAGAGAGAGATACATCTAGGCAGAGAGAGATATACATCTAGGCAGAGAGAGAGATACATCTAGACAGAGAGAGAGAGAGACACATCTAGACACAGCGAGAGAGAGACACATCTAGACACAGCGAGAGAGAGACACATCTAGACACAGCGAGAGAGAGACACATCTAGACACAGCGAGAGAGAGACACATCTAGACACAGCGAGAGAGAGACACATCTAGACAGAGAGAGAGAGAGAGAGATACATCTAGACAGAGAGAGAGAGAGACACATCTAGACAGAGAGAGAGAGAGAGAGATACATCTAGACAGAGAGAGAGAGAGATACATCTAGACAGAGAGAGAGAGAGATACATCTAGACAGAGAGAGAGAGAGATACATCTAGACAGAGAGAGAGAGATACATCTAGACAGAGAGAGAGAGAGATACATCTAGACAGAGAGAGAGAGAGATACATCTAGACACAGCGAGAGAGAGACACATCTAGACACAGCGAGAGAGAGACACATCTAGACACAGCGAGAGAGAGACACATCTAGACACAGCGAGAGAGAGACACATCTAGACACAGCGAGAGAGAGACACATCTAGACAGAGAGAGAGAGAGAGATACATCTAGACAGAGAGAGAGAGAGATACATCTAGACAGAGAGAGAGAGAGATACATCTAGACAGAGAGAGAGAGATACATCTAGACAGAGAGAGAGAGATACATCTAGACAGAGAGAGAGAGATACATCTAGACAGAGAGAGAGATACATCTAGACAGAGAGAGAGAGAGAGAGATCCATCTAGACAGAGAGAGAGAGAGAGATCCATCTAGACAGAGAGAGAGAGAGATACATCTAGACAGAGAGAGAGAGAGATACATCTAGACAGAGAGAGAGAGAGATACATCTAGACAGAGAGAGAGAGATACATCTAGACAGAGAGAGAGAGATACATCTAGACAGAGAGAGAGATACATCTAGACAGAGAGAGAGAGATACATCTAGACAGAGAGAGAGAGATACATCTAGACACAGAGAGAGAGATACATCTAGACACAGAGAGACAGATACATCTAGACACAGAGAGAGAGATACATCTAGACAGAGAGAGAGAGAGATACATCTAGACAGAGAGAGAGAGAGCTACATCTAGGCAGAGAGAGAGATACATCTAGGCAGAGAGAGAGAGATACATCTAGGCAGAGAGAGAGATACATCTAGACAGAGAGAGAGAGATACATCTAGACAGAGAGAGAGAGATACATCTAGACACAGCGAGAGAGAGACACATCTAGACACAGCGAGAGAGAGACACATCTAGACACAGCGAGAGAGAGACACATCTAGACACAGCGAGAGAGAGAGACACATCTAGACACAGCGAGAGAGAGAGACACATCTAGACACAGCGAGAGAGAGACACACATCTAGACACAGCGAGAGAGAGACACATCTAGACACAGCGAGAGAGAGACTCATCTAGACACATCGAGAGAGAGACACATCTAGACACAGCGAGAGAGAGACACATCTAGACACAGAGAGAGAGAGACACATCTTGACACACAGAGAGAGAGAGAGAGATACATCTAGACACAGCGAGAGAGAGACACATCTAGACACAGCGAGAGAGAGACACATCTAGACACAGCGAGAGAGAGACAAATCTAGACACAGCGAGAGAGACACACATCTAGACACAGCGAGAGAGAGACACAGCGAGAGAGAGACACATCTAGACACAGCGAAAGAGAGACACATCGAGAGAGAGACACATCTAGACACAGCGAGACAGAGACACATCTAGACACAGAGAGAGAGAGACACATCTAGACACAGCGAGAGAGAGACACAGCGAGAGAGAGACACATCTAGACACAGCGAGAGAGAGACACATCGAGAGAGAGACACATCTAGACACAGCGAGAGAGAGACACATCTAGACACAGCGAGAGAGAGACACATCTAGACACAGCGAGAGAGAGACACATCTAGACACAGAGAGAGAGAGAGAGATACATCTAGACAGAGAGAGAGAGAGATACATCTAGACAGAGAGAGAGAGAGAGAGCGATACATCTAGACAGAGAGAGAGAGAGAGAGAGATACATCTAGACAGAGAGAGAGAGAGACAGCGAGAGAGAGACACATCTAGACACAGCGAGAGAGAGACACATCGAGAGAGAGACACATCTAGACACAGCGAGACAGAGACACATCTAGACACAGAGAGAGAGAGACACATCTAGACACAGCGAGAGAGAGACACATCTAGACAGAGAGAGAGAGAGAGATACATCTAGACAGAGAGAGAGAGAGATACATCTAGACAGAGAGAGAGAGAGATACATCTAGACAGAGAGAGAGAGATACATCTAGACAGAGAGAGAGAGATACATCTAGACAGAGAGAGAGAGATACATCTAGACAGAGAGAGAGATACATCTAGACAGAGAGAGAGAGAGAGATCCATCTAGACAGAGAGAGAGAGAGAGATCCATCTAGACAGAGAGAGAGAGAGATACATCTAGACAGAGAGAGAGAGAGATACATCTAGACAGAGAGAGAGAGAGATACATCTAGACAGAGAGAGAGAGATACATCTAGACAGAGAGAGAGAGATACATCTAGACAGAGAGAGAGATACATCTAGACAGAGAGAGAGAGATACATCTAGACAGAGAGAGAGAGATACATCTAGACACAGAGAGAGAGATACATCTAGACACAGAGAGAGAGATACATCTAGACACAGAGAGAGAGATACATCTAGACAGAGAGAGAGAGAGATACATCTAGACAGAGAGAGAGAGAGATACATCTAGGCAGAGAGAGAGATACATCTAGGCAGAGAGAGAGAGATACATCTAGGCAGAGAGAGAGATACATCTAGACAGAGAGAGAGAGATACATCTAGACAGAGAGAGAGAGATACATCTAGACACAGCGAGAGAGAGACACATCTAGACACAGCGAGAGAGAGACATATCTAGACACAGCGAGAGAGAGACACATCTAGACACAGCGAGAGAGAGAGACACATCTAGACACAGCGAGAGAGAGAGACACATCTAGACACAGCGAGAGAGAGACACACATCTAGACACAGCGAGAGAGAGACACATCTAGACACAGCGAGAGAGAGACTCATCTAGACACATCGAGAGAGAGACACATCTAGACACAGCGAGAGAGAGACACATCTAGACACAGAGAGAGAGAGACACATCTTGACACACAGAGAGAGAGAGAGAGATACATCTAGACACAGCGAGAGAGAGACACATCTAGACACAGCGAGAGAGAGACACATCTAGACACAGCGAGAGAGAGACAAATCTAGACACAGCGAGAGAGAGACACATCTAGACACAGCGAGAGAGAGACACAGCGAGAGAGAGACACATCTAGACACAGCGAGAGAGAGACACATCGAGAGAGAGACACATCTAGACACAGCGAGACAGAGACACATCTAGACACAGAGAGAGAGAGACACATCTAGACACAGCGAGAGAGAGACACAGCGAGAGAGAGACACATCTAGACACAGCGAGAGAGAGACACATCGAGAGAGAGACACATCTAGACACAGCGAGAGAGAGACACATCTAGACACAGCGAGAGAGAGACACATCTAGACACAGAGAGAGAGAGAGAGATACATCTAGACAGAGAGAGAGAGAGATACATCTAGACAGAGAGAGAGAGAGAGAGAGAGCGATACATCTAGACAGAGAGAGAGAGAGAGAGAGATACATCTAGACAGAGAGAGAGAGAGACAGCGAGAGAGAGACACATCTAGACACAGCGAGAGAGAGACACATCGAGAGAGAGACACATCTAGACACAGCGAGACAGAGACACATCTAGACACAGAGAGAGAGAGACACATCTAGACACAGCGAGAGAGAGACACAGCGAGAGAGAGACACATCTAGACACAGCGAGACAGAGACACATCTAGACACAGAGAGAGAGAGACACATCTAGACACAGCGAGAGAGAGACACAGCGAGAGAGAGACACATCTAGACACAGCGAGAGAGAGACACATCGAGAGAGAGACACATCTAGACACAGCGAGAGAGAGACACATCTAGACACAGCGAGAGAGAGACACATCTAGACACAGCGAGAGAGAGACACATCTAGACACAGAGAGAGAGAGAGAGATACATCTAGACAGAGAGAGAGAGAGATACATCTAGACAGAGAGAGAGAGAGAGAGCGATACATCTAGACAGAGAGAGAGAGAGAGAGAGATACATCTAGACAGAGAGAGAGAGAGAGAGAGAGATACATCTAGACAGAGAGAGAGAGAGAGAGAGAGATACATCTAGACAGAGAGAGAGAGATACATCTAGACAGAGAGAGAGAGATACATCTAGACAGAGAGAGAGAGATACATCTAGACAGCGAGAGAGAGACACATCTAGACACAGCGAGACAGAGACACATCTAGACACAGAGAGAGAGAGACACATCTAGACACAGCGAGAGAGAGACACAGCGAGAGAGAGACACATCTAGACACAGCGAGAGAGAGACACATCGAGAGAGAGACACATCTAGACACAACGAGAGAGAGACACATCTAGACACAGCGAGAGAGAGACACATCTAGACACAGCGAGAGAGAGACACATCTAGACACAGCGAGAGAGAGACACATCTAGACACAGAGAGAGAGAGAGATACATCTAGACAGAGAGAGAGAGAGAGATACATCTAGACAGAGAGAGAGAGAGAGAGCGATACATCTAGACAGAGAGAGAGAGAGAGAGAGATACATCTAGACAGAGAGAGAGAGAGAGATACATCTAGACAGAGAGAGAGAGAGAGAGAGATACATCTAGACAGAGAGAGAGAGATACATCTAGACAGAGAGAGAGATATACATCTAGACACAGCGAGAGAGAGACACATCTAGACACAGCGAGAGAGAGACACATCTAGACACAGCGAGAGAGAGACACATCTAGACACAGCGAGAGAGAGACACATCTAGACACAGAGAGAGAGAGAGATACATCTAGACAGAGAGAGAGAGAGATACATCTAGACAGAGAGAGAGAGAGATACATCTAGACAGAGAGAGAGAGAGATACATCTAGACAGAGAGAGAGAGAGATACATCTAGACAGAGAGAGAGAGAGATACATCTAGACAGAGAGAGAGAGAGATACATCTAGACACAGCGAGAGAGAGACACATCTAGACACAGCGAGAGAGAGACACATCTAGACACAGCGAGAGAGAGACACATCTAGACACAGCGAGAGAGAGACACATCTAGACACAGCGAGAGAGAGACACATCTAGACACAGAGAGAGAGAGAGATACATCTAGACAGAGAGAGAGAGAGAGAGATACATCTAGACAGAGAGAGAGAGAGATACAGCTAGACAGAGAGAGAGAGAGATACATCTAGACAGAGAGAGAGAGAGATACATCTAGACAGAGAGAGAGAGATACATCTAGACAGAGAGAGAGAGATACATCTAGACAGAGAGAGAGATACATCTAGACAGAGAGAGAGAGAGAGAGATACATCTAGACAGAGAGAGAGAGAGATACATCTAGACAGAGAGAGAGAGAGATACATCTAGACAGAGAGAGAGAGAGATACATCTAGACAGAGAGAGAGAGATACATCTAGACAGAGAGAGAGATACATCTAGACAGAGAGAGAGAGATACATCTAGACAGAGAGAGAGAGATACATCTAGACACAGAGAGAGAGATACATCTAGACACAGAGAGAGAGATACATCTAGACAGAGAGAGAGAGAGATACATCTAGACAGAGAGAGAGAGAGATACATCTAGGCAGAGAGAGAGAGAGAGATACATCTAGGCAGAGAGAGAGAGATACATCTAGGCAGAGAGAGAGATACATCTAGACAGAGAGAGAGAGATACATCTAGACAGAGAGAGAGAGATACATCTAGACACAGCGAGAGAGAGACACATCTAGACACAGCGAGAGAGAGACACATCTAGACACAGTGAGAGAGAGACACATCTAGACACAGCGAGAGAGAGAGACACATCTAGACACAGCGAGAGAGAGACACATCTAGACACAGCGAGAGAGAGACACATCTAGACACAGCGAGAGAGAGACTCATCTAGACACATTGAGAGAGAGACACATCTAGACACAGCGAGAGAGAGACACATCTAGACACAGCGAGAGAGAGACACATCTAGACACAGCGAGAGAGAGACAAATCTAGACACAGCGAGAGAGAGACACATCTAGACACAGCGAGAGAGAGACACAGCGAGAGAGAGACACATCTAGACACAGCGAGAGAGAGACACATCGAGAGAGAGACACATCTAGACACAGCGAGACAGAGACACATCTAGACACAGAGAGAGAGAGACACATCTAGACACAGCGAGAGAGAGACACAGCGAGAGAGAGACACATCTAGACACAGCGAGAGAGAGACACATCGAGAGAGAGACACATCTAGACACAGCGAGAGAGAGACACATCTAGACACAGCGAGAGAGAGACACATCTAGACACAGCGAGAGAGAGACACATCTAGACACAGAGAGAGAGAGAGATACATCTAGACAGAGAGAGAGAGAGATACATCTAGACAGAGAGAGAGAGAGATACATCTAGACAGAGAGAGAGAGAGATACATCTAGACAGAGAGAGAGAGAGAGCGATACATCTAGACAGAGAGAGAGAGAGAGATACATCTAGACAGAGAGAGAGAGAGAGACAGCGAGAGAGAGACATCTAGACACAGCGAGAGAGAGACACATCGAGAGAGAGACACATCTAGACACAGCGAGACAGAGACACATCTAGACACAGAGAGAGAGAGACACATCTAGACACAGCGAGAGAGAGACACAGCGAGAGAGAGACACATCTAGACACAGCGAGACAGAGACACATCTAGACACAGAGAGAGAGAGACACATCTAGACACAGCGAGAGAGAGACACAGCGAGAGAGAGACACATCTAGACACAGCGAGAGAGAGACACATCGAGAGAGAGACACATCTAGACACAGCGAGAGAGAGACACATCTAGACACAGCGAGAGAGAGACACATCTAGACACAGCGAGAGAGAGACACATCTAGACACAGCGAGAGAGAGACACATCTAGACACAGAGAGAGAGAGAGATACATCTAGACAGAGAGAGAGAGAGATACATCTAGACAGAGAGAGAGAGAGATACATCTAGACAGAGAGAGAGAGAGATACATCTAGACAGAGAGAGAGAGAGATACATCTAGACAGAGAGAGAGAGAGATACATCTAGACACAGCGAGAGAGAGACACATCTAGACACAGCGAGAGAGAGACACATCTAGACACAGCGAGAGAGAGACACATCTAGACACAGCGAGAGAGAGACACATCTAGACAGAGAGAGAGAGAGATACATCTAGACAGAGAGAGAGAGAGATACATCTAGACAGAGAGAGAGAGAGATACATCTAGACAGAGAGAGAGAGATACATCTAGACAGAGAGAGAGAGATACATCTAGACAGAGAGAGAGATACATCTAGACAGAGAGAGAGAGAGAGATCCATCTAGACAGAGAGAGAGAGAGAGATCCATCTAGACAGAGAGAGAGAGAGATACATCTAGACAGAGAGAGAGAGAGATACATCTAGACAGAGAGAGAGAGAGATACATCTAGACAGAGAGAGAGAGATACATCTAGACAGAGAGAGAGAGATACATCTAGACAGAGAGAGAGATACATCTAGACAGAGAGAGAGAGATACATCTAGACAGAGAGAGAGAGATACATCTAGACACAGAGAGAGAGATACATCTAGACACAGAGAGAGAGATACATCTAGACACAGAGAGAGAGATACATCTAGACAAAGAGAGAGAGAGATACATCTAGACAGAGAGAGAGAGAGATACATCTAGGCAGAGAGAGAGATACATCTAGGCAGAGAGAGAGAGATACATCTAGGCAGAGAGAGAGATACATCTAGACAGAGAGAGAGAGATACATCTAGACAGAGAGAGAGAGATACATCTAGACACAGAGAGAGAGATACATCTAGACACAGAGAGAGAGATACATCTAGACACAGAGAGAGAGATACATCTAGACAGAGAAAGATACATCTAGACAGAGAGAGAGAGAGATACATCTAGGCAGAGAGAGAGAGAGAGATACATCTAGGCAGAGAGAGAGAGATACATCTAGGCAGAGAGAGATATACATCTAGGCAGAGAGAGAGATACATCTAGACAGAGAGAGAGAGATACATCTAGACACAGCGAGAGAGAGACACATCTAGAAACAGCGAGAGAGAGACACATCTAGACACAGCGAGAGAGAGACACATCTAGACACAGCGAGAGAGAGAGACACATCTAGACACAGCGAGAGAGAGACACACATCTAGACACAGCGAGAGAGAGACACATCTAGACACAGCGAGAGAGAGACTCATCTAGACACATCGAGAGAGAGACACATCTAGACACAGCGAGAGAGAGACACATCTAGACACAGAGAGAGAGAGACACATCTTGACACACAGAGAGAGAGAGAGAGAGAGATACATCTAGACATAGCGAGAGAGAGACACATCTAGACACAGCGAGAGAGAGACACATCTAGACACAGCGAGAGAGAGACAAATCTAGACACAGCGAGAGAGAGACACATCTAGACACAGCGAGAGAGAGACACAGCGAGAGAGAGACACATCTAGACACAGCGAGAGAGAGACACATCGAGAGAGAGACACATCTAGACACAGCGAGACAGAGACACATCTAGACACAGAGAGAGAGAGACACATCTAGACACAGCGAGAGAGAGACACAGCGAGAGAGAGACACATCTAGACACAGCGAGAGAGAGACACATCGAGAGAGAGACACATCTAGACACAGCGAGAGAGAGACACATCTAGACACAGCGAGAGAGAGACACATCTAGACACAGCGAGAGAGAGACACATCTAGACACAGCGAGAGAGAGACACATCTAGACACAGAGAGAGAGAGAGATACATCTAGACAGAGAGAGAGAGATACATCTAGACAGAGAGAGAGAGAGAGAGCGATACATCTAGACAGAGAGAGAGAGAGAGAGAGATACATCTAGACAGAGAGAGAGAGAGAGAGAGATACATCTAGACAGAGAGAGAGAGAGAGAGATACATCTAGACAGAGAGAGAGAGATACATCTAGACAGAGAGAGAGAGATACATCTAGACAGAGAGAGAGAGATACATCTAGACAGAGAGAGAGAGATACATCTAGACACAGAGAGAGAGATACATCTAGACACAGAGAGAGAGATACATCTAGACAGAGAGAGAGAGAGATACATCTAGACAGAGAGAGAGAGAGATACATCTAGGCAGAGAGAGAGAGAGAGATACATCTAGGCAGAGAGAGAGAGATACATCTAGGCAGAGAGAGATATACATCTAGGCAGAGAGAGAGATACATCTAGACAGAGAGAGAGAGAGACACATCTAGACACAGCGAGAGAGAGACACATCTAGACACAGCGAGAGAGAGACACATCTAGACACAGCGAGAGAGAGACACATCTAGACACAGAGAGAGAGAGAGATACATCTAGACACAGCGAGATAGAGACACATCTAGACACAGCGAGAGAGAGACACATCTAGACACAGCGAGAGAGAGACACATCTAGACACAGCGAGAGAGAGACACATCTAGACACAGCGAGAGAGAGACACATCTAGACACAGCGAGAGAGAGACACATCTAGACAGAGAGAGAGAGAGAGAGATACATCTAGACAGAGAGAGAGAGAGACACATCTAGACAGAGAGAGAGAGAGAGAGATACATCTAGACAGAGAGAGAGAGAGATACATCTAGACAGAGAGAGAGAGAGATACATCTAGACAGAGAGAGAGAGAGATACATCTAGACAGAGAGAGAGAGAGATACATCTAGACAGAGAGAGAGAGAGATACATCTAGACAGAGAGAGAGAGAGATACATCTAGACACAGCGAGAGAGAGACACATCTAGACACAGCGAGAGAGAGACACATCTAGACACAGCGAGAGAGAGACACATCTAGACACAGCGAGAGAGAGACACATCTAGACACAGCGAGAGAGAGACACATCTAGACAGAGAGAGAGAGAGAGAGATACATCTAGACAGAGAGAGAGAGAGATACATCTAGACAGAGAGAGAGAGAGATACATCTAGACAGAGAGAGAGAGAGATACATCTAGACAGAGAGAGAGAGATACATCTAGACAGAGAGAGAGAGATACATCTAGACAGAGAGAGAGATACATCTAGACAGAGAGAGAGAGAGAGAGATCCATCTAGACAGAGAGAGAGAGAGAGATCCATCTAGACAGAGAGAGAGAGAGATACATCTAGACAGAGAGAGAGAGAGATACATCTAGACAGAGAGAGAGAGAGATACATCTAGACAGAGAGAGAGAGATACATCTAGACAGAGAGAGAGAGATACATCTAGACAGAGAGAGAGATACATCTAGACAGAGAGAGAGAGATACATCTAGACAGAGAGAGAGAGATACATCTAGACACAGAGAGAGAGATACATCTAGACACAGAGAGAGAGATACATCTAGACACAGAGAGAGAGATACATCTAGACAGAGAGAGAGAGAGATACATCTAGACAGAGAGAGAGAGAGATACATCTAGGCAGAGAGAGAGATACATCTAGGCAGAGAGAGAGAGATACATCTAGGCAGAGAGAGAGATTCATCTAGACAGAGAGAGAGAGATACATCTAGACAGAGAGAGAGAGATACATCTAGACACAGCGAGAGAGAGACACATCTAGACACAGCGATAGAGAGACACATCTAGACACAGCGAGAGAGAGACACATCTAGACACAGCGAGAGAGAGAGACACATCTAGACACAGCGAGAGAGAGAGACACATCTAGACACAGCGAGAGAGAGAGACACATCTAGACACAGCGAGAGAGAGACACACATCTAGACACAGCGAGAGAGAGACACATCTAGACACAGCGAGAGAGAGACTCATCTAGACACATCGAGAGAGAGACACATCTAGACACAGCGAGAGAGAGACACATCTAGACACAGAGAGAGAGAGACACATCTTGACACACAGAGAGAGAGAGAGAGATACATCTAGACACAGCGAGAGAGAGACACATCTAGACACAGCGAGAGAGAGACACATCTAGACACAGCGAGACAGAGACACATCTAGACACAGAGAGAGAGAGACACATCTAGACACAGCGAGAGAGAGACACAGCGAGAGAGAGACACATCTAGACACAGCGAGAGAGAGACACATCGAGAGAGAGACACATCTAGACACAGCGAGAGAGAGACACATCTAGACACAGCGAGAGAGAGACACATCTAGACACAGCGAGAGAGAGACACATCTAGACACAGAGAGAGAGAGAGATACATCTAGACAGAGAGAGAGAGATACATCTAGACAGAGAGAGAGAGAGAGAGCGATACATCTAGACAGAGAGAGAGAGAGAGAGATACATCTAGACAGAGAGAGAGAGAGATCCATCTAGACAGAGAGAGAGAGAGATACATCTAGACAGAGAGAGAGAGAGATACATCTAGACAGAGAGAGAGAGAGATACATCTAGACAGAGAGAGAGAGATACATCTAGACAGAGAGAGAGAGATACATCTAGACAGAGAGAGAGATACATCTAGACAGAGAGAGAGAGATACATCTAGACAGAGAGAGAGAGATACATCTAGACACAGCGAGAGAGAGACACATCTAGACACAGCGAGAGAGAGACACATCTAGACACAGCGAGAGAGAGACACATCTAGACACAGCGAGAGAGAGAGACACATCTAGACACAGCGAGAGAGAGAGACACATCTAGACACAGCGAGAGAGAGACACACATCTAGACACAGCGAGAGAGAGACACATCTAGACACAGCGAGAGAGAGACTCATCTAGACACATCGAGAGAGAGACACATCTAGACACAGCGAGAGAGAGACACATCTAGACACAGAGAGAGAGAGACACATCTTGACACAGAGAGAGAGAGAGAGAGAGATACATCTAGACACAGCGAGAGAGAGACACATCTAGACACAGCGAGAGAGAGACACATCTAGACACAGCGAGAGAGAGACAAATCTAGACACAGCGAGAGAGAGACACATCTAGACACAGCGAGAGAGAGACACAGCGAGAGAGAGACACATCTAGACACAGCGAGAGAGAGACACATCGAGAGAGAGACACATCTAGACACAGCGAGACAGAGACACATCTAGACACAGAGAGAGAGAGACACATCTAGACACAGCGAGAGAGAGACACAGCGAGAGAGAGACACATCTAGACACAGCGAGAGAGAGACACATCGAGAGAGAGACACATCTAGACATAGCGAGAGAGAGACACATCTAGACACAGCGAGAGAGAGACACATCTAGACACAGCGAGAGAGAGACACATCTAGACACAGAGAGAGAGAGATACATCTAGACAGAGAGAGAGAGAGATACATCTAGACAGAGAGAGAGAGAGAGAGCGATACATCTAGACAGAGAGAGAGAGAGAGAGAGATACATCTAGACAGAGAGAGAGAGAGACAGCGAGAGAGAGACACATCTAGACACAGCGAGAGAGAGTCACATCGAGAGAGAGACACATCTAGACACAGCGAGACAGAGACACATCTAGACACAGAGAGAGAGAGACACATCTAGACACAGCGAGAGAGAGACACAGCGAGAGAGAGACACATCTAGACACAGCGAGACAGAGACACATCTAGACACAGAGAGAGAGAGACACATCTAGACACAGCGAGAGAGAGACACAGCGAGAGAGAGACACATCTAGACACAGCGAGAGAGAGACACATCGAGAGAGAGACACATCTAGACACAGCGAGAGAGAGACACATCTAGACACAGCGAGAGAGAGACACATCTAGACACAGCGAGAGAGAGACACATCTAGACACAGAGAGAGAGAGAGAGATACATCTAGACAGAGAGAGAGAGAGATACATCTAGACAGAGAGAGAGAGAGAGAGCGATACATCTAGACAGAGAGAGAGAGAGAGAGATACATCTAGACAGAGAGAGAGAGAGAGAGAGAGATACATCTAGACAGAGAGAGAGAGAGAGAGAGAGATACATCTAGACAGAGAGAGAGAGATACATCTAGACAGAGAGAGAGAGATACATCTAGACAGAGAGAGAGAGATACATCTAGACAGAGAGAGAGAGATACATCTAGACAGAGAGAGAGAGATACATCTAGACAGCGAGAGAGAGACACATCTAGACACAGCGAGACAGAGACACATCTAGACACAGAGAGAGAGAGACACATCTAGACACAGCGAGAGAGAGACACAGCGAGAGAGAGACACATCTAGACACAGCGAGAGAGAGACACATCGAGAGAGAGACACATCTAGACACAGCGAGAGAGAGACACATCTAGACACAGCGAGAGAGAGACACATCTAGACACAGCGAGAGAGAGACACATCTAGACACAGCGAGAGAGAGACACATCTAGACACAGAGAGAGAGAGAGATACATCTAGACAGAGAGAGAGAGAGATACATCTAGACAGAGAGAGAGAGAGAGAGCGATACATCTAGACAGAGAGAGAGAGAGAGAGAGATACATCTAGACAGAGAGAGAGAGAGAGATACATCTAGACAGAGAGAGAGAGAGAGAGAGAGATACATCTAGACAGAGAGAGAGAGATACATCTAGACAGAGAGAGAGAGACACATCTAGACAAAGCGAGAGAGAGACACATCTAGACACAGCGAGAGAGAGACACATCTAGACACAGCGAGAGAGAGACACATCTAGACACAGCGAGAGAGAGACACATCTAGACACAGAGAGAGAGAGAGATACATCTAGACAGAGAGAGAGAGAGATACATCTAGACAGAGAGAGAGAGAGATACATCTAGACAGAGAGAGAGAGAGATACATCTAGACAGAGAGAGAGAGAGATACATCTAGACAGAGAGAGAGAGAGATACATCTAGACACAGCGAGAGAGAGACACATCTAGACACAGCGAGAGAGAGACACATCTAGACACAGCGAGAGAGAGACACATCTAGACACAGCGAGAGAGAGACACATCTAGACACAGCGAGAGAGAGACACATCTAGACACAGAGAGAGAGAGAGATACATCTAGACAGAGAGAGAGAGAGAGAGATACATCTAGACAGAGAGAGAGAGAGATACAGCTAGACAGAGAGAGAGAGAGATACATCTAGACAGAGAGAGAGAGAGATACATCTAGACAGAGAGAGAGAGATACATCTAGACAGAGAGAGAGAGATACATCTAGACAGAGAGAGAGATACATCTAGACAGAGAGAGAGAGAGAGAGAGAGAGATACATCTAGACAGAGAGAGAGAGAGATACATCTAGACAGAGAGAGAGAGAGATACATCTAGACAGAGAGAGAGAGAGATACATCTAGACAGAGAGAGAGAGATACATCTAGACAGAGAGAGAGATACATCTAGACAGAGAGAGAGAGATACATCTAGACAGAGAGAGAGAGATACATCTAGACACAGAGAGAGAGATACATCTAGACACAGAGAGAGAGATACATCTAGACAGAGAGAGAGAGAGATACATCTAGACAGAGAGAGAGAGAGATACATCTAGGCAGAGAGAGAGAGAGAGATACATCTAGGCAGAGAGAGAGAGATACATCTAGACAGAGAGAGAGAGATACATCTAGACAGAGAGAGAGAGATACATCTAGACACAGCGAGAGAGAGACACATCTAGACACAGCGAGAGAGAGACACATCTAGACACAGCGAGAGAGAGACACATCTAGACACAGCGAGAGAGAGAGACACATCTAGACACAGCGAGAGAGAGACACACATCTAGACACAGCGAGAGAGAGACACATCTAGACACAGCGAGAGAGAGACTCATCTAGACACATCGAGAGAGAGACACATCTAGACACAGCGAGAGAGAGACACATCTAGACACAGAGAGAGAGAGACACATCTTGACACACAGAGAGAGAGAGAGAGAGATACATCTAGACACAGCGAGAGAGAGACACATCTAGACACAGCGAGAGAGAGACACATCTAGACACAGCGAGAGAGAGACAAATCTAGACACAGCGAGAGAGAGACACATCTAGACACAGCGAGAGAGAGACACAGCGAGAGAGAGACACATCTAGACACAGCGAGAGAGAGACACATCGAGAGAGAGACACATCTAGACACAGCGAGACAGAGACACATCTAGACACAGAGAGAGAGACACATCTAGACACAGCGAGAGAGAGACACAGCGAGAGAGAGACACATCTAGACACAGCGAGGGAGAGACACATCGAGAGAGAGACACATCTAGACACAGCGAGAGAGAGACACATCTAGACACAGCGAGAGAGAGACACATCTAGACACAGCGAGAGAGAGACACATCTAGACACAGAGAGAGAGAGAGATACATCTAGACAGAGAGAGAGAGAGATACATCTAGACAGAGAGAGAGAGAGATACATCTAGACAGAGAGAGAGAGAGATACATCTAGACAGAGAGAGAGAGAGAGAGATACATCTAGACAGAGAGAGAGAGAGATACAGCTAGACAGAGAGAGAGAGAGATACATCTAGACAGAGAGAGAGAGAGATACATCTAGACAGAGAGAGAGAGATACATCTAGACAGAGAGAGAGAGATACATCTAGACAGAGAGAGAGATACATCTAGACAGAGAGAGAGAGAGAGAGAGATACATCTAGACAGAGAGAGAGAGAGATACATCTAGACAGAGAGAGAGAGAGATACATCTAGACAGAGAGAGAGAGAGATACATCTAGACAGAGAGAGAGAGATACATCTAGACAGAGAGAGAGATACATCTAGACAGAGAGAGAGAGATACATCTAGACAGAGAGAGAGAGATACATCTAGACACAGAGAGAGAGATACATCTAGACACAGAGAGAGAGATACATCTAGACAGAGAGAGAGAGAGATACATCTAGACAGAGAGAGAGAGAGATACATCTAGGCAGAGAGAGAGAGAGAGATACATCTAGGCAGAGAGAGAGAGATACATCTAGACAGAGAGAGAGAGATACATCTAGACAGAGAGAGAGAGATACATCTAGACACAGCGAGAGAGAGACACATCTAGACACAGCGAGAGAGAGACACATCTAGACACAGCGAGAGAGAGACACATCTAGACACAGCGAGAGAGAGAGACACATCTAGACACAGCGAGAGAGAGACACACATCTAGACACAGCGAGAGAGAGACACATCTAGACACAGCGAGAGAGAGACTCATCTAGACACATCGAGAGAGAGACACATCTAGACACAGCGAGAGAGAGACACATCTAGACACAGAGAGAGAGAGACACATCTTGACACACAGAGAGAGAGAGAGAGAGATACATCTAGACACAGCGAGAGAGAGACACATCTAGACACAGCGAGAGAGAGACACATCTAGACACAGCGAGAGAGAGACAAATCTAGACACAGCGAGAGAGAGACACATCTAGACACAGCGAGAGAGAGACACAGCGAGAGAGAGACACATCTAGACACAGCGAGAGAGAGACACATCGAGAGAGAGACACATCTAGACACAGCGAGACAGAGACACATCTAGACACAGAGAGAGAGACACATCTAGACACAGCGAGAGAGAGACACAGCGAGAGAGAGACACATCTAGACACAGCGAGGGAGAGACACATCGAGAGAGAGACACATCTAGACACAGCGAGAGAGAGACACATCTAGACACAGCGAGAGAGAGACACATCTAGACACAGCGAGAGAGAGACACATCTAGACACAGAGAGAGAGAGAGATACATCTAGACAGAGAGAGAGAGAGATACATCTAGACAGAGAGAGAGAGAGATACATCTAGACAGAGAGAGAGAGAGATACATCTAGACAGAGAGAGAGAGAGAGATACATCTAGACAGAGAGAGAGAGAGAGATACATCTAGACAGAGAGAGAGAGAGACACATCTAGACACAGAGAGAGAGAGACACATCTAGACACAGCGAGAGAGAGACACATCTAGACACAGAGAGAGAGAGACAAATCTAGACACAGCGAGAGAGAGACACATCTAGACACAGCGAGAGAGAGACACAGCGAGAGAGAGACACATCTAGACACAGCGAGAGAGAGACACATCGAGAGAGAGACACATCTAGACACAGCGAGAGAGAGACACATCTAGACACAGCGAGAGAGAGACACATCTAGACACAGCGAGAGAGAGACACATCTAGACACAGAGAGAGAGAGAGAGATACATCTAGACAGAGAGAGAGAGAGATACATCTAGACAGAGAGAGAGAGAGAGAGCGATACATCTAGACAGAGAGAGAGAGAGAGAGAGATACATCTAGACAGAGAGAGAGAGAGACAGCGAGAGAGAGACACATCTAGACACAGCGAGAGAGAGACACATCGAGAGAGAGACACATCTAGACACAGCGAGACAGAGACACATCTAGACACAGAGAGAGAGAGACACATCTAGACACAGCGAGAGAGAGACACAGCGAGAGAGAGACACATCTAGACACAGCGAGACAGAGACACATCTAGACACAGAGAGAGAGAGACACATCTAGACACAGCGAGAGAGAGACACAGCGAGAGAGAGACACATCTAGACACAGCGAGAGAGAGACACATCGAGAGAGAGACACATCTAGACACAGCGAGAGAGAGACACATCTAGACACAGCGAGAGAGAGACACATCTAGACACAGCGAGAGAGAGACACATCTAGACACAGAGAGAGAGAGAGAGATACATCTAGACAGAGAGAGAGAGATACATCTAGACAGAGAGAGAGAGAGAGAGCGATACATCTAGACAGAGAGAGAGAGAGAGAGATACATCTAGACAGAGAGAGAGAGAGATCCATCTAGACAGAGAGAGAGAGAGATACATCTAGACAGAGAGAGAGAGAGATACATCTAGACAGAGAGAGAGAGAGATACATCTAGACAGAGAGAGAGAGATACATCTAGACAGAGAGAGAGAGATACATCTAGACAGAGAGAGAGATACATCTAGACAGAGAGAGAGAGATACATCTAGACAGAGAGAGAGAGATACATCTAGACACAGCGAGAGAGAGACACATCTAGACACAGCGAGAGAGAGACACATCTAGACACAGCGAGAGAGAGACACATCTAGACACAGCGAGAGAGAGAGACACATCTAGACACAGCGAGAGAGAGAGACACATCTAGACACAGCGAGAGAGAGACACACATCTAGACACAGCGAGAGAGAGACACATCTAGACACAGCGAGAGAGAGACTCATCTAGACACATCGAGAGAGAGACACATCTAGACACAGCGAGAGAGAGACACATCTAGACACAGAGAGAGAGAGACACATCTTGACACACAGAGAGAGAGAGAGAGAGATACATCTAGACACAGCGAGAGAGAGACACATCTAGACACAGCGAGAGAGAGACACATCTAGACACAGCTAGAGAGAGACAAATCTAGACACAGCGAGAGAGAGACACATCTAGACACAGCGAGAGAGAGACACAGCGAGAGAGAGACACATCTAGACACAGCGAGAGAGAGACACATCGAGAGAGAGACACATCTAGACACAGCGAGACAGAGACACATCTAGACACAGAGAGAGAGAGACACATCTAGACACAGCGAGAGAGAGACACAGCGAGAGAGAGACACATCTAGACACAGCGAGAGAGAGACACATCGAGAGAGAGACACATCTAGACATAGCGAGAGAGAGACACATCTAGACACAGCGAGAGAGAGACACATCTAGACACAGCGAGAGAGAGACACATCTAGACACAGAGAGAGAGAGATACATCTAGACAGAGAGAGAGAGAGATACATCTAGACAGAGAGAGAGAGAGAGAGCGATACATCTAGACAGAGAGAGAGAGAGAGAGAGATACATCTAGACAGAGAGAGAGAGAGACAGCGAGAGAGAGACACATCTAGACACAGCGAGAGAGAGTCACATCGAGAGAGAGACACATCTAGACACAGCGAGACAGAGACACATCTAGACACAGAGAGAGAGAGACACATCTAGACACAGCGAGAGAGAGACACAGCGAGAGAGAGACACATCTAGACACAGCGAGACAGAGACACATCTAGACACAGAGAGAGAGAGACACATCTAGACACAGCGAGAGAGAGACACAGCGAGAGAGAGACACATCTAGACACAGCGAGAGAGAGACACATCTAGACACAGCGAGAGAGAGACACATCTAGACACAGCGAGAGAGAGACACATCTAGACACAGAGAGAGAGAGAGAGATACATCTAGACAGAGAGAGAGAGAGATACATCTAGACAGAGAGAGAGAGAGAGAGCGATACATCTAGACAGAGAGAGAGAGAGAGAGATACATCTAGACAGAGAGAGAGAGAGAGAGAGAGATACATCTAGACAGAGAGAGAGAGAGAGATACATCTAGACAGAGAGAGAGAGATACATCTAGACAGAGAGAGAGAGATACATCTAGACAGAGAGAGAGAGATACATCTAGACAGAGAGAGAGAGATACATCTAGACAGAGAGAGAGAGATACATCTAGACAGCGAGAGAGAGACACATCTAGACACAGCGAGACAGAGACACATCTAGACACAGAGAGAGAGAGACACATCTAGACACAGCGAGAGAGAGACACAGCGAGAGAGAGACACATCTAGACACAGCGAGAGAGAGACACATCGAGAGAGAGACACATCTAGACACAGCGAGAGAGAGACACATCTAGACACAGCGAGAGAGAGACACATCTAGACACAGCGAGAGAGAGACACATCTAGACACAGCGAGAGAGAGACACATCTAGACACAGAGAGAGAGAGAGATACATCTAGACAGAGAGAGAGAGAGATACATCTAGACAGAGAGAGAGAGAGAGAGCGATACATCTAGACAGAGAGAGAGAGAGAGAGAGATACATCTAGACAGAGAGAGAGAGAGAGATACATCTAGACAGAGAGAGAGAGAGAGAGAGATACATCTAGACAGAGAGAGAGAGATACATCTAGACAGAGAGAGAGAGACACATCTAGACAAAGCGAGAGAGAGACACATCTAGACACAGCGAGAGAGAGACACATCTAGACACAGCGAGAGAGAGACACATCTAGACACAGCGAGAGAGAGACACATCTAGACACAGAGAGAGAGAGAGATACATCTAGACAGAGAGAGAGAGAGATACATCTAGACAGAGAGAGAGAGAGATACATCTAGACAGAGAGAGAGAGAGATACATCTAGACAGAGAGAGAGAGAGATACATCTAGACAGAGAGAGAGAGAGATACATCTAGACACAGCGAGAGAGAGACACATCTAGACACAGCGAGAGAGAGACACATCTAGACACAGCGAGAGAGAGACACATCTAGACACAGCGAGAGAGAGACACATCTAGACACAGCGAGAGAGAGACACATCTAGACACAGAGAGAGAGAGAGATACATCTAGACAGAGAGAGAGAGAGAGAGATACATCTAGACAGAGAGAGAGAGAGATACAGCTAGACAGAGAGAGAGAGAGATACATCTAGACAGAGAGAGAGAGAGATACATCTAGACAGAGAGAGAGAGATACATCTAGACAGAGAGAGAGAGATACATCTAGACAGAGAGAGAGATACATCTAGACAGAGAGAGAGAGAGAGAGAGATACATCTAGACAGAGAGAGAGAGAGATACATCTAGACAGAGAGAGAGAGAGATACATCTAGACAGAGAGAGAGAGAGATACATCTAGACAGAGAGAGAGAGAGATACATCTAGACAGAGAGAGAGAGATACATCTAGACAGAGAGAGAGATACATCTAGACAGAGAGAGAGAGATACATCTAGACAGAGAGAGAGAGATACATCTAGACACAGAGAGAGAGATACATCTAGACACAGAGAGAGAGATACATCTAGACAGAGAGAGAGAGAGATACATCTAGACAGAGAGAGAGAGAGATACATCTAGGCAGAGAGAGAGAGAGAGATACATCTAGGCAGAGAGAGAGAGATACATCTAGACAGAGAGAGAGAGATACATCTAGACAGAGAGAGAGAGATACATCTAGACACAGCGAGAGAGAGACACATCTAGACACAGCGAGAGAGAGACACATCTAGACACAGCGAGAGAGAGACACATCTAGACACAGCGAGAGAGAGAGACACATCTAGACACAGCGAGAGAGAGACACACATCTAGACACAGCGAGAGAGAGACACATCTAGACACAGCGAGAGAGAGACTCATCTAGACACATCGAGAGAGAGACACATCTAGACACAGCGAGAGAGAGACACATCTAGACACAGAGAGAGAGAGACACATCTTGACACACAGAGAGAGAGAGAGAGAGATACATCTAGACACAGCGAGAGAGAGACACATCTAGACACAGCGAGAGAGAGACACATCTAGACACAGCGAGAGAGAGACAAATCTAGACACAGCGAGAGAGAGACACATCTAGACACAGCGAGAGAGAGACACAGCGAGAGAGAGACACATCTAGACACAGCGAGAGAGAGACACATCGAGAGAGAGACACATCTAGACACAGCGAGACAGAGACACATCTAGACACAGAGAGAGAGACACATCTAGACACAGCGAGAGAGAGACACAGCGAGAGAGAGACACATCTAGACACAGCGAGGGAGAGACACATCGAGAGAGAGACACATCTAGACACAGCGAGAGAGAGACACATCTAGACACAGCGAGAGAGAGACACATCTAGACACAGCGAGAGAGAGACACATCTAGACACAGAGAGAGAGAGAGATACATCTAGACAGAGAGAGAGAGAGATACATCTAGACAGAGAGAGAGAGAGATACATCTAGACAGAGAGAGAGAGAGATACATCTAGACAGAGAGAGAGAGAGAGCGATACATCTAGACAGAGAGAGAGAGAGAGATACATCTAGACAGAGAGAGAGAGAGACAGCGAGAGAGAGACTTCTAGACACAGCGAGAGAGAGACACATCGAGAGAGAGACACATCTAGACACAGCGAGACAGAGACACATCTAGACACAGAGAGAGAGAGACACATCTAGAAACAGCGAGAGAGAGACACAGCGAGAGAGAGACACATCTAGACACAGCGAGACAGAGACACATCTAGACACAGAGAGAGAGAGACACATCTAGACACAGCGAGAGAGAGACACAGCGAGAGAGAGACACATCTAGACACAGCGAGAGAGAGACACATCGAGAGAGAGACACATCTAGACACAGCGAGAGAGAGACACATCTAGACACAGCGAGAGAGAGACACATCTAGACACAGCGAGAGAGAGACACATCTAGACACAGAGAGAGAGAGAGATACATCTAGACAGAGAGAGAGAGAGATACATCTAGACAGAGAGAGAGAGAGATACATCTAGACAGAGAGAGAGAGATACATCTAGACAGAGAGAGAGAGATACATCTAGACAGAGAGAGAGAGATACATCTAGACAGAGAGAGAGATACATCTAGACAGAGAGAGAGAGAGAGAGATCCATCTAGACAGAGAGAGAGAGAGAGATCCATCTAGACAGAGAGAGAGAGAGATACATCTAGACAGAGAGAGAGAGAGATACATCTAGACAGAGAGAGAGAGAGATACATCTAGACAGAGAGAGAGAGATACATCTAGACAGAGAGAGAGAGATACATCTAGACAGAGAGAGAGATACATCTAGACAGAGAGAGAGAGATACATCTAGACAGAGAGAGAGAGATACATCTAGACACAGAGAGAGAGATACATCTAGACACAGAGAGAGAGATACATCTAGACACAGAGAGAGAGATACATCTAGACAGAGAGAGAGAGAGATACATCTAGACAGAGAGAGAGAGAGATACATCTAGGCAGAGAGAGAGATACATCTAGGCAGAGAGAGAGAGATACATCTAGGCAGAGAGAGAGATACATCTAGACAGAGAGAGAGAGATACATCTAGACAGAGAGAGAGAGATACATCTAGACACAGCGAGAGAGAGACACATCTAGACACAGCGAGAGAGAGACACATCTAGACACAGCGAGAGAGAGACACATCTAGACACAGCGAGAGAGAGAGACACATCTAGACACAGCGAGAGAGAGAGACACATCTAGACACAGCGAGAGAGAGACACACATCTAGACACAGCGAGAGAGAGACACATCTAGACACAGCGAGAGAGAGACTCATCTAGACACATCGAGAGAGAGACACATCTAGACACAGCGAGAGAGAGACACATCTAGACACAGAGAGAGAGAGACACATCTTGACACACAGAGAGAGAGAGAGAGAGATACATCTAGACACAGCGAGAGAGAGACACATCTAGACACAGCGAGAGAGAGACACATCTAGACACAGCGAGAGAGAGACAAATCTAGACACAGCGAGAGAGAGACACATCTAGACACAGCGAGAGAGAGACACAGCGAGAGAGAGACACATCTAGACACAGCGAGAGAGAGACACATCGAGAGAGAGACACATCTAGACACAGCGAGACAGAGACACATCTAGACACAGAGAGAGAGAGACACATCTAGACACAGCGAGAGAGAGACACAGCGAGACAGAGACACATCTAGACACAGAGAGAGAGACACATCTAGACACAGCGAGAGAGAGACACAGCGAGAGAGAGACACATCTAGACACAGCGAGGGAGAGACACATCGAGAGAGAGACACATCTAGACACAGCGAGAGAGAGACACATCTAGACACAGCGAGAGAGAGACACATCTAGACACAGCGAGAGAGAGACACATCTAGACACAGAGAGAGAGAGAGATACATCTAGACAGAGAGAGAGAGAGATACATCTAGACAGAGAGAGAGAGAGATACATCTAGACAGAGAGAGAGAGAGATACATCTAGACAGAGAGAGAGAGAGAGATACATCTAGACAGAGAGAGAGAGAGAGATACATCTAGACAGAGAGAGAGAGAGACACATCTAGACACAGAGAGAGAGAGACACATCTAGACACAGCGAGAGAGAGACACATCTAGACACAGAGAGAGAGAGACAAATCTAGACACAGCGAGAGAGAGACACATCTAGACACAGCGAGAGAGAGACACAGCGAGAGAGAGACACATCTAGACACAGCGAGAGAGAGACACATCGAGAGAGAGACACATCTAGACACAGCGAGAGAGAGACACATCTAGACACAGCGAGAGAGAGACACATCTAGACACAGCGAGAGAGAGACACATCTAGACACAGAGAGAGAGAGAGAGATACATCTAGACAGAGAGAGAGAGAGATACATCTAGACAGAGAGAGAGAGAGAGAGCGATACATCTAGACAGAGAGAGAGAGAGAGAGAGATACATCTAGACAGAGAGAGAGAGAGACAGCGAGAGAGAGACACATCTAGACACAGCGAGAGAGACACATCGAGAGAGAGACACATCTAGACACAGCGAGACAGAGACACATCTAGACACAGAGAGAGAGAGACACATCTAGACACAGCGAGAGAGAGACACAGCGAGAGAGAGACACATCTAGACACAGCGAGACAGAGACACATCTAGACACAGAGAGAGAGAGACACATCTAGACACAGCGAGAGAGAGACACAGCGAGAGAGAGACACATCTAGACACAGCGAGAGAGAGACACATCGAGAGAGAGACACATCTAGACACAGCGAGAGAGAGACACATCTAGACACAGCGAGAGAGAGACACATCTAGACACAGCGAGAGAGAGACACATCTAGACACAGAGAGAGAGAGAGAGATACATCTAGACAGAGAGAGAGAGATACATCTAGACAGAGAGAGAGAGAGAGAGCGATACATCTAGACAGAGAGAGAGAGAGAGAGATACATCTAGACAGAGAGAGAGAGAGATCCATCTAGACAGAGAGAGAGAGAGATACATCTAGACAGAGAGAGAGAGAGATACATCTAGACAGAGAGAGAGAGAGATACATCTAGACAGAGAGAGAGAGATACATCTAGACAGAGAGAGAGAGATACATCTAGACAGAGAGAGAGATACATCTAGACAGAGAGAGAGAGATACATCTAGACAGAGAGAGAGAGATACATCTAGACACAGCGAGAGAGAGACACATCTAGACACAGCGAGAGAGAGACACATCTAGACACAGCGAGAGAGAGACACATCTAGACACAGCGAGAGAGAGAGACACATCTAGACACAGCGAGAGAGAGAGACACATCTAGACACAGCGAGAGAGAGACACACATCTAGACACAGCGAGAGAGAGACACATCTAGACACAGCGAGAGAGAGACTCATCTAGACACATCGAGAGAGAGACACATCTAGACACAGCGAGAGAGAGACACATCTAGACACAGAGAGAGAGAGACACATCTTGACACACAGAGAGAGAGAGAGAGAGATACATCTAGACACAGCGAGAGAGAGACACATCTAGACACAGCGAGAGAGAGACACATCTAGACACAGCGAGAGAGAGACAAATCTAGACACAGCGAGAGAGAGACACATCTAGACACAGCGAGAGAGAGACACAGCGAGAGAGAGACACATCTAGACACAGCGAGAGAGAGACACATCGAGAGAGAGACACATCTAGACACAGCGAGACAGAGACACATCTAGACACAGAGAGAGAGAGACACATCTAGACACAGCGAGAGAGAGACACAGCGAGAGAGAGACACATCTAGACACAGCGAGAGAGAGACACATCGAGAGAGAGACACATCTAGACATAGCGAGAGAGAGACACATCTAGACACAGCGAGAGAGAGACACATCTAGACACAGCGAGAGAGAGACACATCTAGACACAGAGAGAGAGAGATACATCTAGACAGAGAGAGAGAGAGATACATCTAGACAGAGAGAGAGAGAGAGAGCGATACATCTAGACAGAGAGAGAGAGAGAGAGATACATCTAGACAGAGAGAGAGAGAGACAGCGAGAGAGAGACACATCTAGACACAGCGAGAGAGAGTCACATCGAGAGAGAGACACATCTAGACACAGCGAGACAGAGACACATCTAGACACAGAGAGAGAGAGACACATCTAGACACAGCGAGAGAGAGACACAGCGAGAGAGAGACACATCTAGACACAGCGAGACAGAGACACATCTAGACACAGAGAGAGAGAGACACATCTAGACACAGCGAGAGAGAGACACAGCGAGAGAGAGACACATCTAGACACAGCGAGAGAGAGACACATCGAGAGAGAGACACATCTAGACACAGCGAGAGAGAGACACATCTAGACACAGCGAGAGAGAGACACATCTAGACACAGCGAGAGAGAGACACATCTAGACACAGAGAGAGAGAGAGAGATACATCTAGACAGAGAGAGAGAGAGATACATCTAGACAGAGAGAGAGAGAGAGAGCGATACATCTAGACAGAGAGAGAGAGAGAGAGATACATCTAGACAGAGAGAGAGAGAGAGAGAGAGATACATCTAGACAGAGAGAGAGAGAGAGAGAGAGATACATCTAGACAGAGAGAGAGAGATACATCTAGACAGAGAGAGAGAGATACATCTAGACAGAGAGAGAGAGATACATCTAGACAGAGAGAGAGAGATACATCTAGACAGAGAGAGAGAGATACATCTAGACAGCGAGAGAGAGACACATCTAGACACAGCGAGACAGAGACACATCTAGACACAGAGAGAGAGAGACACATCTAGACACAGCGAGAGAGAGACACAGCGAGAGAGAGACACATCTAGACACAGCGAGAGAGAGACACATCGAGAGAGAGACACATCTAGACACAGCGAGAGAGAGACACATCTAGACACAGCGAGAGAGAGACACATCTAGACACAGCGAGAGAGAGACACATCTAGACACAGCGAGAGAGAGACACATCTAGACACAGAGAGAGAGAGAGATACATCTAGACAGAGAGAGAGAGAGATACATCTAGACAGAGAGAGAGAGAGAGAGCGATACATCTAGACAGAGAGAGAGAGAGAGAGAGATACATCTAGACAGAGAGAGAGAGAGAGATACATCTAGACAGAGAGAGAGAGAGAGAGAGATACATCTAGACAGAGAGAGAGAGATACATCTAGACAGAGAGAGAGAGACACATCTAGACAAAGCGAGAGAGAGACACATCTAGACACAGCGAGAGAGAGACACATCTAGACACAGCGAGAGAGAGACACATCTAGACACAGCGAGAGAGAGACACATCTAGACACAGAGAGAGAGAGAGATACATCTAGACAGAGAGAGAGAGAGATACATCTAGACAGAGAGAGAGAGAGATACATCTAGACAGAGAGAGAGAGAGATACATCTAGACAGAGAGAGAGAGAGATACATCTAGACAGAGAGAGAGAGAGATACATCTAGACACAGCGAGAGAGAGACACATCTAGACACAGCGAGAGAGAGACACATCTAGACACAGCGAGAGAGAGACACATCTAGACACAGCGAGAGAGAGACACATCTAGACACAGCGAGAGAGAGACACATCTAGACACAGAGAGAGAGAGAGATACATCTAGACAGAGAGAGAGAGAGAGAGATACATCTAGACAGAGAGAGAGAGAGATACAGCTAGACAGAGAGAGAGAGAGATACATCTAGACAGAGAGAGAGAGAGATACATCTAGACAGAGAGAGAGAGATACATCTAGACAGAGAGAGAGAGATACATCTAGACAGAGAGAGAGAGAGAGAGAGATACATCTAGACAGAGAGAGAGAGAGATACATCTAGACAGAGAGAGAGAGAGATACATCTAGACAGAGAGAGAGAGAGATACATCTAGACAGAGAGAGAGAGAGATACATCTAGACAGAGAGAGAGAGATACATCTAGACAGAGAGAGAGATACATCTAGACAGAGAGAGAGAGATACATCTAGACAGAGAGAGAGAGATACATCTAGACACAGAGAGAGAGATACATCTAGACACAGAGAGAGAGATACATCTAGACAGAGAGAGAGAGAGATACATCTAGACAGAGAGAGAGAGAGATACATCTAGGCAGAGAGAGAGAGAGAGATACATCTAGGCAGAGAGAGAGAGATACATCTAGACAGAGAGAGAGAGATACATCTAGACAGAGAGAGAGAGATACATCTAGACACAGCGAGAGAGAGACACATCTAGACACAGCGAGAGAGAGACACATCTAGACACAGCGAGAGAGAGACACATCTAGACACAGCGAGAGAGAGAGACACATCTAGACACAGCGAGAGAGAGACACACATCTAGACACAGCGAGAGAGAGACACATCTAGACACAGCGAGAGAGAGACTCATCTAGACACATCGAGAGAGAGACACATCTAGACACAGCGAGAGAGAGACACATCTAGACACAGAGAGAGAGAGACACATCTTGACACACAGAGAGAGAGAGAGAGAGATACATCTAGACACAGCGAGAGAGAGACACATCTAGACACAGCGAGAGAGAGACACATCTAGACACAGCGAGAGAGAGACAAATCTAGACACAGCGAGAGAGAGACACATCTAGACACAGCGAGAGAGAGACACAGCGAGAGAGAGACACATCTAGACACAGCGAGAGAGAGACACATCGAGAGAGAGACACATCTAGACACAGCGAGACAGAGACACATCTAGACACAGAGAGAGAGACACATCTAGACACAGCGAGAGAGAGACACAGCGAGAGAGAGACACATCTAGACACAGCGAGGGAGAGACACATCGAGAGAGAGACACATCTAGACACAGCGAGAGAGAGACACATCTAGACACAGCGAGAGAGAGACACATCTAGACACAGCGAGAGAGAGACACATCTAGACACAGAGAGAGAGAGAGATACATCTAGACAGAGAGAGAGAGAGATACATCTAGACAGAGAGAGAGAGAGATACATCTAGACAGAGAGAGAGAGAGATACATCTAGACAGAGAGAGAGAGAGAGCGATACATCTAGACAGAGAGAGAGAGAGAGATACATCTAGACAGAGAGAGAGAGAGACAGCGAGAGAGAGACTTCTAGACACAGCGAGAGAGAGACACATCGAGAGAGAGACACATCTAGACACAGCGAGACAGAGACACATCTAGACACAGAGAGAGAGAGACACATCTAGACACAGCGAGAGAGAGACACAGCGAGAGAGAGACACATCTAGACACAGCGAGACAGAGACACATCTAGACACAGAGAGAGAGAGACACATCTAGACACAGCGAGAGAGAGACACAGCGAGAGAGAGACACATCTAGACACAGCGAGAGAGAGACACATCGAGAGAGAGACACATCTAGACACAGCGAGAGAGAGACACATCTAGACACAGCGAGAGAGAGACACATCTAGACACAGCGAGAGAGAGACACATCTAGACACAGAGAGAGAGAGAGATACATCTAGACAGAGAGAGAGAGAGATACATCTAGACAGAGAGAGAGAGAGATACATCTAGACAGAGAGAGAGAGATACATCTAGACAGAGAGAGAGAGATACATCTAGACAGAGAGAGAGAGATACATCTAGACAGAGAGAGAGATACATCTAGACAGAGAGAGAGAGAGAGAGATCCATCTAGACAGAGAGAGAGAGAGATCCATCTAGACAGAGAGAGAGAGAGATACATCTAGACAGAGAGAGAGAGAGATACATCTAGACAGAGAGAGAGAGAGATACATCTAGACAGAGAGAGAGAGATACATCTAGACAGAGAGAGAGAGATACATCTAGACAGAGAGAGAGATACATCTAGACAGAGAGAGAGAGATACATCTAGACAGAGAGAGAGAGATACATCTAGACACAGAGAGAGAGATACATCTAGACACAGAGAGAGAGATACATCTAGACACAGAGAGAGAGATACATCTAGACAGAGAGAGAGAGAGATACATCTAGACAGAGAGAGAGAGAGATACATCTAGGCAGAGAGAGAGATACATCTAGGCAGAGAGAGAGAGATACATCTAGGCAGAGAGAGAGATACATCTAGACAGAGAGAGAGAGATACATCTAGACAGAGAGAGAGAGATACATCTAGACACAGCGAGAGAGAGACACATCTAGACACAGCGAGAGAGAGACACATCTAGACACAGCGAGAGAGAGACACATCTAGACACAGCGAGAGAGAGAGACACATCTAGACACAGCGAGAGAGAGAGACACATCTAGACACAGCGAGAGAGAGACACACATCTAGACACAGCGAGAGAGAGACACATCTAGACACAGCGAGAGAGAGACTCATCTAGACACATCGAGAGAGAGACACATCTAGACACAGCGAGAGAGAGACACATCTAGACACAGAGAGAGAGAGACACATCTTGACACACAGAGAGAGAGAGAGAGAGATACATCTAGACACAGCGAGAGAGAGACACATCTAGACACAGCGAGAGAGAGACACATCTAGACACAGCGAGAGAGAGACAAATCTAGACACAGCGAGAGAGAGACACATCTAGACACAGCGAGAGAGAGACACAGCGAGAGAGAGACACATCTAGACACAGCGAGAGAGAGACACATCGAGAGAGAGACACATCTAGACACAGCGAGACAGAGACACATCTAGACACAGAGAGAGAGAGACACATCTAGACACAGCGAGAGAGAGACACAGCGAGAGAGAGACACATCTAGACACAGCGAGAGAGAGACACATCGAGAGAGAGACACATCTAGACACAGCGAGAGAGAGACACATCTAGACACAGCGAGAGAGAGACACATCTAGACACAGCGAGAGAGAGACACATCTAGACACAGAGAGAGAGAGAGAGATACATCTAGACAGAGAGAGAGAGAGATACATCTAGACAGAGAGAGAGAGAGAGAGCGATACATCTAGACAGAGAGAGAGAGAGAGAGAGATACATCTAGACAGAGAGAGAGAGAGAGATCCATCTAGACAGAGAGAGAGAGAGATACATCTAGACAGAGAGAGAGAGAGATACATCTAGACAGAGAGAGAGAGAGATACATCTAGACAGAGAGAGAGAGATACATCTAGACAGAGAGAGAGAGATACATCTAGACAGAGAGAGAGATACATCTAGACAGAGAGAGAGAGATACATCTAGACAGAGAGAGAGAGATACATCTAGACACAGAGAGAGAGATACATCTAGACACAGAGAGAGAGATACATCTAGACACAGAGAGAGAGAGATACATCTAGACAGAGAGAGAGAGAGATACATCTAGACAGAGAGAGAGAGAGATACATCTAGGCAGAGAGAGAGATACATCTAGGCAGAGAGAGAGAGATACATCTAGGCAGAGAGAGAGATACATCTAGACAGAGAGAGAGAGATACATCTAGACAGAGAGAGAGAGATACATCTAGACACAGCGAGAGAGAGACACATCTAGACACAGCGAGAGAGAGACACATCTAGACACAGCGAGAGAGAGACACATCTAGACACAGCGAGAGAGAGAGACACATCTAGACACAACGAGAGAGAGAGACACATCTAGACACAGCGAGAGAGAGACACACATCTAGACACAGCGAGAGAGAGACACATCTAGACACAGCGAGAGAGAGACTCATCTAGACACATCGAGAGAGAGACACATCTAGACACAGCGAGAGAGAGACACATCTAGACACAGAGAGAGAGAGACACATCTTGACACACAGAGAGAGAGAGAGAGAGATACATCTAGACACAGCGAGAGAGAGACACATCTAGACACAGCGAGAGAGAGACACATCTAGACACAGCGAGAGAGAGACAAATCTAGACACAGCGAGAGAGAGACACATCTAGACACAGCGAGAGAGAGAGACACAGCGAGAGAGAGACACATCTAGACACAGCGAGAGAGAGACACATCGAGAGAGAGACACATCTAGACACAGCGAGACAGAGACACATCTAGACACAGAGAGAGAGAGACACATCTAGACACAGCGAGAGAGAGACACAGCGAGAGAGAGACACATCTAGACACAGCGAGAGAGAGACACATCGAGAGAGAGACACATCTAGACACAGCGAGAGAGAGACACATCTAGACACAGCGAGAGAGAGACACATCTAGACACAGCGAGAGAGAGACACATCTAGACACAGAGAGAGAGAGAGAGATACATCTAGACAGAGAGAGAGCGAGATACATCTAGACAGAGAGAGAGAGAGAGAGCGATACATCTAGACAGAGAGAGAGAGAGAGAGATATACATCTAGACAGAGAGAGAGAGAGACAGCGAGAGAGAGACACATCTAGACACAGCGAGAGAGAGACACATCGAGAGAGAGACACATCTAGACACAGCGAGACAGAGACACATCTAGACACAGAGAGAGAGAGACACATCTAGACACAGCGAGAGAGAGACACAGCGAGAGAGAGACACATCTAGACACAGCGAGACAGAGACACATCTAGACACAGAGAGAGAGAGACACATCTAGACACAGCGAGAGAGAGACACAGCGAGAGAGAGACACATCTAGACACAGCGAGAGAGAGACACATCGAGAGAGAGACACATCTAGACACAGCGAGAGAGAGACACATCTAGACACAGCGAGAGAGAGACACATCTAGACACAGCGAGAGAGAGACACATCTAGACACAGAGAGAGAGAGAGAGATACATCTAGACAGAGAGAGAGAGAGATACATCTAGACAGAGAGAGAGAGAGAGAGCGATACATCTAGACAGAGAGAGAGAGAGAGAGAGAGATACATCTAGACAGAGAGAGAGAGAGAGAGAGAGATACATCTAGACAGAGAGAGAGAGAGAGAGAGAGATACATCTAGACAGAGAGAGAGAGATACATCTAGACAGAGAGAGAGAGATACATCTAGACAGAGAGAGAGAGATACATCTAGACAGCGAGAGAGAGACACATCTAGACACAGCGAGACAGAGACACATCTAGACACAGAGAGAGAGAGACACATCTAGACACAGCGAGAGAGAGACACAGCGAGAGAGAGACACATCTAGACACAGCGAGAGAGAGACACATCGAGAGAGAGACACATCTAGACACAGCGAGAGAGAGACACATCTAGACACAGCGAGAGAGAGACACATCTAGACACAGCGAGAGAGAGACACATCTAGACACAGCGAGAGAGAGACACATCTAGACACAGAGAGAGAGAGAGATACATCTAGACAGAGAGAGAGAGAGATACATCTAGACAGAGAGAGAGAGAGAGAGCGATACATCTAGACAGAGAGAGAGAGAGAGAGAGATACATCTAGACAGAGAGAGAGAGAGAGATACATCTAGACAGAGAGAGAGAGATACATCTAGACAGAGAGAGAGAGATACATCTAGACAGAGAGAGAGAGACACATCTAGACACAGCGAGAGAGAGACACATCTAGACACAGCGAGAGAGAGACACATCTAGACACAGCGAGAGAGAGACACATCTAGACACAGCGAGAGAGAGACACATCTAGACACAGAGAGAGAGAGAGATACATCTAGACAGAGAGAGAGAGAGATACATCTAGACAGAGAGAGAGAGAGATACATCTAGACAGAGAGAGAGAGAGATACATCTAGACAGAGAGAGAGAGAGATACATCTAGACAGAGAGAGAGAGAGATACATCTAGACAGAGAGAGAGAGAGATACATCTAGACACAGCGAGAGAGAGACACATCTAGACACAGCGAGAGAGAGACACATCTAGACACAGCGAGAGAGAGACACATCTAGACACAGCGAGAGAGAGACACATCTAGACACAGCGAGAGAGAGACACATCTAGACACAGAGAGAGAGAGATACATCTAGACAGAGAGAGAGAGAGAGAGATACATCTAGACAGAGAGAGAGAGAGATACAGCTAGACAGAGAGAGAGAGAGATACATCTAGACAGAGAGAGAGAGAGATACATCTAGACAGAGAGAGAGAGATACATCTAGACAGAGAGAGAGAGATACATCTAGACAGAGAGAGAGATACATCTAGACAGAGAGAGAGAGAGAGATACATCTAGACAGAGAGAGAGAGAGAGATACATCTAGACAGAGAGAGAGAGAGATACATCTAGACAGAGAGAGAGAGAGAT
The DNA here is from genome assembly GCF_965601325.2 of Salmo salar. Classification (NCBI taxonomy): domain Eukaryota; kingdom Metazoa; phylum Chordata; class Actinopteri; order Salmoniformes; family Salmonidae; genus Salmo; species Salmo salar. The sequence continues at coordinate 41,205,071 of NC_138300.1, forward strand.
ACATCTAGACAGAGAGAGAGAGAGATACATCTAGACAGAGAGAGAGAGATACATCTAGACAGAGAGAGAGATACATCTAGACAGAGAGAGAGAGATACATCTAGACAGAGAGAGAGAGATACATCTAGACACAGAGAGAGAGATACATCTAGACACAGAGAGAGAGATACATCTAGACAGAGAGAGAGAGAGATACATCTAGACAGAGAGAGAGAGAGATACATCTAGGCAGAGAGAGAGAGAGAGATACATCTAGGCAGAGAGAGAGAGATACATCTAGGCAGAGAGAGAGATACATCTAGACAGAGAGAGAGAGATACATCTAGACAGAGAGAGAGAGATACATCTAGACACAGCGAGAGAGAGACACATCTAGACACAGCGAGAGAGAGACACATCTAGACACAGCGAGAGAGAGACACATCTAGACACAGCGAGAGAGAGAGACACATCTAGACACAGCGAGAGAGAGACACACATCTAGACACAGCGAGAGAGAGACACATCTAGACACAGCGAGAGAGAGACTCATCTAGACACATCGAGAGAGAGACACATCTAGACACAGCGAGAGAGAGACACATCTAGACACAGAGAGAGAGAGACACATCTTGACACACAGAGAGAGAGAGAGAGAGATACATCTAGACACAGCGAGAGAGAGACACATCTAGACACAGCGAGAGAGAGACACATCTAGACACAGCGAGAGAGAGACAAATCTAGACACAGCGAGAGAGAGACACATCTAGACACAGCGAGAGAGAGACACATCGAGAGAGAGACACATCTAGACACAGCGAGAGAGAGACACATCTAGACACAGCGAGAGAGAGACACATCTAGACACAGCGAGAGAGAGACACATCTAGACACAGAGAGAGAGAGAGATACATCTAGACAGAGAGAGAGAGAGAGATACATCTAGACAGAGAGAGAGAGAGATACATCTAGACAGAGAGAGAGAGAGATACATCTAGACAGAGAGAGAGAGAGATACATCTAGACAGAGAGAGAGAGATACATCTAGACAGAGAGAGAGATACATCTAGACAGAGAGAGAGAGATACATCTAGACAGAGAGAGAGAGATACATCTAGACACAGAGAGAGAGATACATCTAGACACAGAGAGAGAGATACATCTAGACAGAGAGAGAGAGAGATACATCTAGACAGAGAGAGAGAGAGATACATCTAGGCAGAGAGAGAGAGAGAGATACATCTAGGCAGAGAGAGAGAGATACATCTAGGCAGAGAGAGAGATACATCTAGACAGAGAGAGAGAGATACATCTAGACAGAGAGAGAGAGATACATCTAGACACAGCGAGAGAGAGACACATCTAGACACAGCGAGAGAGAGACACATCTAGACACAGCGAGAGAGAGACACATCTAGACACAGCGAGAGAGAGAGACACATCTAGACACAGCGAGAGAGAGACACACATCTAGACACAGCGAGAGAGAGACACATCTAGACACAGCGAGAGAGAGACTCATCTAGACACATCGAGAGAGAGACACATCTAGACACAGCGAGAGAGAGACACATCTAGACACAGAGAGAGAGAGACACATCTTGACACACAGAGAGAGAGAGAGAGAGATACATCTAGACACAGCGAGAGAGAGACACATCTAGACACAGCGAGAGAGAGACACATCTAGACACAGCGAGAGAGAGACAAATCTAGACACAGCGAGAGAGAGACACATCTAGACACAGAGAGAGAGAGACACATCTTGACACACAGAGAGAGAGAGAGAGAGATACATCTAGACAGAGAGAGAGAGAGATACATCTAGACAGAGAGAGAGAGAGATACATCTAGACAGAGAGAGAGAGAGATACATCTAGACAGAGAGAGAGAGAGAGCGATACATCTAGACAGAGAGAGAGAGAGAGATACATCTCGACAGAGAGAGAGAGAGACAGCGAGAGAGAGACATCTAGACACAGCAAGAGAGAGACACATCGAGAGAGAGACACATCTAGACACAGCGAGACAGAGACACATCTAGACACAGAGAGAGAGAGACACATCTAGACACAGCGAGAGAGAGACACAGCGAGAGAGAGACACATCTAGACACAGCGAGACAGAGACACATCTAGACACAGAGAGAGAGAGACACATCTAGACACAGCGAGAGAGAGACACAGCGAGAGAGAGACACATCTAGACACAGCGAGAGAGAGACACATCGAGAGAGAGACACATCTAGACACAGCGAGAGAGAGACACATCTAGACACAGCGAGAGAGAGACACATCTAGACACAGCGAGAGAGAGACACATCTAGACACAGCGAGAGAGAGACACATCTAGACACAGAGAGAGAGAGAGATACATCTAGACAGAGAGAGAGAGAGATACATCTAGACAGAGAGAGAGAGAGAGAGCGATACATCTAGACAGAGAGAGAGAGAGAGAGAGATACATCTAGACAGAGAGAGAGAGAGAGATACATCTAGACAGAGAGAGAGAGAGAGAGAGATACATCTAGACAGAGAGAGAGAGATACATCTAGACAGAGAGAGAGAGACACATCTAGACAAAGCGAGAGAGAGACACATCTAGACACAGCGAGAGAGAGACACATCTAGACACAGCGAGAGAGAGACACATCTAGACACAGCGAGAGAGAGACACATCTAGACACAGAGAGAGAGAGAGATACATCTAGACAGAGAGAGAGAGAGATACATCTAGACAGAGAGAGAGAGAGATACATCTAGACAGAGAGAGAGAGAGATACATCTAGACAGAGAGAGAGAGAGATACATCTAGACAGAGAGAGAGAGAGATACATCTAGACACAGCGAGAGAGAGACACATCTAGACACAGCGAGAGAGAGACACATCTAGACACAGCGAGAGAGAGACACATCTAGACACAGCGAGAGAGAGACACATCTAGACACAGCGAGAGAGAGACACATCTAGACACAGAGAGAGAGAGAGATACATCTAGACAGAGAGAGAGAGAGAGAGATACATCTAGACAGAGAGAGAGAGAGATACAGCTAGACAGAGAGAGAGAGAGATACATCTAGACAGAGAGAGAGAGAGATACATCTAGACAGAGAGAGAGAGATACATCTAGACAGAGAGAGAGAGATACATCTAGACAGAGAGAGAGAGAGAGAGAGATACATCTAGACAGAGAGAGAGAGAGATACATCTAGACAGAGAGAGAGAGAGATACATCTAGACAGAGAGAGAGAGAGATACATCTAGACAGAGAGAGAGAGAGATACATCTAGACAGAGAGAGAGAGATACATCTAGACAGAGAGAGAGATACATCTAGACAGAGAGAGAGAGATACATCTAGACAGAGAGAGAGAGATACATCTAGACACAGAGAGAGAGATACATCTAGACACAGAGAGAGAGATACATCTAGACACAGCGAGAGAGAGACACATCTAGACACAGCGAGAGAGAGAGACACATCTAGACACAGCGAGAGAGAGACACACATCTAGACACAGCGAGAGAGAGACACATCTAGACACAGCGAGAGAGAGACTCATCTAGACACATCGAGAGAGAGACACATCTAGACACAGCGAGAGAGAGACACATCTAGACACAGAGAGAGAGAGACACATCTTGACACACAGAGAGAGAGAGAGAGAGATACATCTAGACACAGCGAGAGAGAGACACATCTAGACACAGCGAGAGAGAGACACATCTAGACACAGCGAGAGAGAGACAAATCTAGACACAGCGAGAGAGAGACACATCTAGACACAGCGAGAGAGAGACACAGCGAGAGAGAGACACATCTAGACACAGCGAGAGAGAGACACATCGAGAGAGAGACACATCTAGACACAGCGAGACAGAGACACATCTAGACACAGAGAGAGAGACACATCTAGACACAGCGAGAGAGAGACACAGCGAGAGAGAGACACATCTAGACACAGCGAGGGAGAGACACATCGAGAGAGAGACACATCTAGACACAGCGAGAGAGAGACACATCTAGACACAGCGAGAGAGAGACACATCTAGACACAGCGAGAGAGAGACACATCTAGACACAGAGAGAGAGAGAGATACATCTAGACAGAGAGAGAGAGAGATACATCTAGACAGAGAGAGAGAGAGATACATCTAGACAGAGAGAGAGAGAGATACATCTAGACAGAGAGAGAGAGAGAGCGATACATCTAGACAGAGAGAGAGAGAGAGATACATCTAGACAGAGAGAGAGAGAGACAGCGAGAGAGAGACTTCTAGACACAGCGAGAGAGAGACACATCGAGAGAGAGACACATCTAGACACAGCGAGACAGAGACACATCTAGACACAGAGAGAGAGAGACACATCTAGACACAGCGAGAGAGAGACACAGCGAGAGAGAGACACATCTAGACACAGCGAGACAGAGACACATCTAGACACAGAGAGAGAGAGACACATCTAGACACAGCGAGAGAGAGACACAGCGAGAGAGAGACACATCTAGACACAGCGAGAGAGAGACACATCTAGACACAGCGAGAGAGAGACAAATCTAGACACAGCGAGAGAGAGACACATCTAGACACAGCGAGAGAGAGACACATCGAGAGAGAGACACATCTAGACACAGCGAGAGAGAGACACATCTAGACACAGCGAGAGAGAGACACATCTAGACACAGCGAGAGAGAGACACATCTAGACACAGAGAGAGAGAGAGATACATCTAGACAGAGAGAGAGAGAGAGATACATCTAGACAGAGAGAGAGAGAGATACATCTAGACAGAGAGAGAGAGAGATACATCTAGACAGAGAGAGAGAGAGATACATCTAGACAGAGAGAGAGAGATACATCTAGACAGAGAGAGAGATACATCTAGACAGAGAGAGAGAGATACATCTAGACAGAGAGAGAGAGATACATCTAGACACAGAGAGAGAGATACATCTAGACACAGAGAGAGAGATACATCTAGACAGAGAGAGAGAGAGATACATCTAGACAGAGAGAGAGAGAGATACATCTAGGCAGAGAGAGAGAGAGAGATACATCTAGGCAGAGAGAGAGAGATACATCTAGGCAGAGAGAGAGATACATCTAGACAGAGAGAGAGAGATACATCTAGACAGAGAGAGAGAGATACATCTAGACACAGCGAGAGAGAGACACATCTAGACACAGCGAGAGAGAGACACATCTAGACACAGCGAGAGAGAGACACATCTAGACACAGCGAGAGAGAGAGACACATCTAGACACAGCGAGAGAGAGACACACATCTAGACACAGCGAGAGAGAGACACATCTAGACACAGCGAGAGAGAGACTCATCTAGACACATCGAGAGAGAGACACATCTAGACACAGCGAGAGAGAGACACATCTAGACACAGAGAGAGAGAGACACATCTTGACACACAGAGAGAGAGAGAGAGAGATACATCTAGACACAGCGAGAGAGAGACACATCTAGACACAGCGAGAGAGAGACACATCTAGACACAGCGAGAGAGAGACAAATCTAGACACAGCGAGAGAGAGACACATCTAGACACAGAGAGAGAGAGACACATCTTGACACACAGAGAGAGAGAGAGAGAGATACATCTAGACAGAGAGAGAGAGAGATACATCTAGACAGAGAGAGAGAGAGATACATCTAGACAGAGAGAGAGAGAGATACATCTAGACAGAGAGAGAGAGAGAGCGATACATCTAGACAGAGAGAGAGAGAGAGATACATCTCGACAGAGAGAGAGAGAGACAGCGAGAGAGAGACATCTAGACACAGCAAGAGAGAGACACATCGAGAGAGAGACACATCTAGACACAGCGAGACAGAGACACATCTAGACACAGAGAGAGAGAGACACATCTAGACACAGCGAGAGAGAGACACAGCGAGAGAGAGACACATCTAGACACAGCGAGACAGAGACACATCTAGACACAGAGAGAGAGAGACACATCTAGACACAGCGAGAGAGAGACACAGCGAGAGAGAGACACATCTAGACACAGCGAGAGAGAGACACATCGAGAGAGAGACACATCTAGACACAGCGAGAGAGAGACACATCTAGACACAGCGAGAGAGAGACACATCTAGACACAGCGAGAGAGAGACACATCTAGACACAGCGAGAGAGAGACACATCTAGACACAGAGAGAGAGAGAGATACATCTAGACAGAGAGAGAGAGAGATACATCTAGACAGAGAGAGAGAGAGAGAGCGATACATCTAGACAGAGAGAGAGAGAGAGAGAGATACATCTAGACAGAGAGAGAGAGAGAGATACATCTAGACAGAGAGAGAGAGAGAGAGAGATACATCTAGACAGAGAGAGAGAGATACATCTAGACAGAGAGAGAGAGACACATCTAGACAAAGCGAGAGAGAGACACATCTAGACACAGCGAGAGAGAGACACATCTAGACACAGCGAGAGAGAGACACATCTAGACACAGCGAGAGAGAGACACATCTAGACACAGAGAGAGAGAGAGATACATCTAGACAGAGAGAGAGAGAGATACATCTAGACAGAGAGAGAGAGAGATACATCTAGACAGAGAGAGAGAGAGATACATCTAGACAGAGAGAGAGAGAGATACATCTAGACAGAGAGAGAGAGAGATACATCTAGACACAGCGAGAGAGAGACACATCTAGACACAGCGAGAGAGAGACACATCTAGACACAGCGAGAGAGAGACACATCTAGACACAGCGAGAGAGAGACACATCTAGACACAGCGAGAGAGAGACACATCTAGACACAGAGAGAGAGAGAGATACATCTAGACAGAGAGAGAGAGAGAGAGATACATCTAGACAGAGAGAGAGAGAGATACAGCTAGACAGAGAGAGAGAGAGATACATCTAGACAGAGAGAGAGAGAGATACATCTAGACAGAGAGAGAGAGATACATCTAGACAGAGAGAGAGAGATACATCTAGACAGAGAGAGAGAGAGAGAGAGATACATCTAGACAGAGAGAGAGAGAGATACATCTAGACAGAGAGAGAGAGAGATACATCTAGACAGAGAGAGAGAGAGATACATCTAGACAGAGAGAGAGAGAGATACATCTAGACAGAGAGAGAGAGATACATCTAGACAGAGAGAGAGATACATCTAGACAGAGAGAGAGAGATACATCTAGACAGAGAGAGAGAGATACATCTAGACACAGAGAGAGAGATACATCTAGACACAGAGAGAGAGATACATCTAGACAGAGAGAGAGAGAGATACATCTAGACAGAGAGAGAGAGAGATACATCTAGGCAGAGAGAGAGAGAGAGATACATCTAGGCAGAGAGAGAGAGATACATCTAGACAGAGAGAGAGAGATACATCTAGACAGAGAGAGAGAGATACATCTAGACACAGCGAGAGAGAGACACATCTAGACACAGCGAGAGAGAGACACATCTAGACACAGCGAGAGAGAGACACATCTAGACACAGCGAGAGAGAGAGACACATCTAGACACAGCGAGAGAGAGACACACATCTAGACACAGCGAGAGAGAGACACATCTAGACACAGCGAGAGAGAGACTCATCTAGACACATCGAGAGAGAGACACATCTAGACACAGCGAGAGAGAGACACATCTAGACACAGAGAGAGAGAGACACATCTTGACACACAGAGAGAGAGAGAGAGAGATACATCTAGACACAGCGAGAGAGAGACACATCTAGACACAGCGAGAGAGAGACACATCTAGACACAGCGAGAGAGAGACAAATCTAGACACAGCGAGAGAGAGACACATCTAGACACAGCGAGAGAGAGACACAGCGAGAGAGAGACACATCTAGACACAGCGAGAGAGAGACACATCGAGAGAGAGACACATCTAGACACAGCGAGACAGAGACACATCTAGACACAGAGAGAGAGACACATCTAGACACAGCGAGAGAGAGACACAGCGAGAGAGAGACACATCTAGACACAGCGAGGGAGAGACACATCGAGAGAGAGACACATCTAGACACAGCGAGAGAGAGACACATCTAGACACAGCGAGAGAGAGACACATCTAGACACAGCGAGAGAGAGACACATCTAGACACAGAGAGAGAGAGAGATACATCTAGACAGAGAGAGAGAGAGATACATCTAGACAGAGAGAGAGAGAGATACATCTAGACAGAGAGAGAGAGAGATACATCTAGACAGAGAGAGAGAGAGAGCGATACATCTAGACAGAGAGAGAGAGAGAGATACATCTAGACAGAGAGAGAGAGAGACAGCGAGAGAGAGACTTCTAGACACAGCGAGAGAGAGACACATCGAGAGAGAGACACATCTAGACACAGCGAGACAGAGACACATCTAGACACAGAGAGAGAGAGACACATCTAGACACAGCGAGAGAGAGACACAGCGAGAGAGAGACACATCTAGACACAGCGAGACAGAGACACATCTAGACACAGAGAGAGAGAGACACATCTAGACACAGCGAGAGAGAGACACAGCGAGAGAGAGACACATCTAGACACAGCGAGAGAGAGACACATCGAGAGAGAGACACATCTAGACACAGCGAGAGAGAGACACATCTAGACACAGCGAGAGAGAGACACATCTAGACACAGCGAGAGAGAGACACATCTAGACACAGAGAGAGAGAGAGATACATCTAGACAGAGAGAGAGAGAGATACATCTAGACAGAGAGAGAGAGAGATACATCTAGACAGAGAGAGAGAGATACATCTAGACAGAGAGAGAGAGATACATCTAGACAGAGAGAGAGAGATACATCTAGACAGAGAGAGAGATACATCTAGACAGAGAGAGAGAGAGAGAGATCCATCTAGACAGAGAGAGAGAGAGATCCATCTAGACAGAGAGAGAGAGAGATACATCTAGACAGAGAGAGAGAGAGATACATCTAGACAGAGAGAGAGAGAGATACATCTAGACAGAGAGAGAGAGATACATCTAGACAGAGAGAGAGAGATACATCTAGACAGAGAGAGAGATACATCTAGACAGAGAGAGAGAGATACATCTAGACAGAGAGAGAGAGATACATCTAGACACAGAGAGAGAGATACATCTAGACACAGAGAGAGAGATACATCTAGACACAGAGAGAGAGATACATCTAGACAGAGAGAGAGAGAGATACATCTAGACAGAGAGAGAGAGAGATACATCTAGGCAGAGAGAGAGATACATCTAGGCAGAGAGAGAGAGATACATCTAGGCAGAGAGAGAGATACATCTAGACAGAGAGAGAGAGATACATCTAGACAGAGAGAGAGAGATACATCTAGACACAGCGAGAGAGAGACACATCTAGACACAGCGAGAGAGAGACACATCTAGACACAGCGAGAGAGAGACACATCTAGACACAGCGAGAGAGAGAGACACATCTAGACACAGCGAGAGAGAGAGACACATCTAGACACAGCGAGAGAGAGACACACATCTAGACACAGCGAGAGAGAGACACATCTAGACACAGCGAGAGAGAGACTCATCTAGACACATCGAGAGAGAGACACATCTAGACACAGCGAGAGAGAGACACATCTAGACACAGAGAGAGAGAGACACATCTTGACACACAGAGAGAGAGAGAGAGAGATACATCTAGACACAGCGAGAGAGAGACACATCTAGACACAGCGAGAGAGAGACACATCTAGACACAGCGAGAGAGAGACAAATCTAGACACAGCGAGAGAGAGACACATCTAGACACAGCGAGAGAGAGACACAGCGAGAGAGAGACACATCTAGACACAGCGAGAGAGAGACACATCGAGAGAGAGACACATCTAGACACAGCGAGACAGAGACACATCTAGACACAGAGAGAGAGAGACACATCTAGACACAGCGAGAGAGAGACACAGCGAGAGAGAGACACATCTAGACACAGCGAGAGAGAGACACATCGAGAGAGAGACACATCTAGACACAGCGAGAGAGAGACACATCTAGACACAGCGAGAGAGAGACACATCTAGACACAGCGAGAGAGAGACACATCTAGACACAGAGAGAGAGAGAGAGATACATCTAGACAGAGAGAGAGAGAGATACATCTAGACAGAGAGAGAGAGAGAGAGCGATACATCTAGACAGAGAGAGAGAGAGAGAGAGATACATCTAGACAGAGAGAGAGAGAGAGATCCATCTAGACAGAGAGAGAGAGAGATACATCTAGACAGAGAGAGAGAGAGATACATCTAGACAGAGAGAGAGAGAGATACATCTAGACAGAGAGAGAGAGATACATCTAGACAGAGAGAGAGAGATACATCTAGACAGAGAGAGAGATACATCTAGACAGAGAGAGAGAGATACATCTAGACAGAGAGAGAGAGATACATCTAGACACAGAGAGAGAGATACATCTAGACACAGAGAGAGAGATACATCTAGACACAGAGAGAGAGAGATACATCTAGACAGAGAGAGAGAGAGATACATCTAGACAGAGAGAGAGAGAGATACATCTAGGCAGAGAGAGAGATACATCTAGGCAGATAGAGAGAGATACATCTAGGCAGAGAGAGAGATACATCTAGACAGAGAGAGAGAGATACATCTAGACAGAGAGAGAGAGATACATCTAGACACAGCGAGAGAGAGACACATCTAGACACAGCGAGAGAGAGACACATCTAGACACAGCGAGAGAGAGACACATCTAGACACAGCGAGAGAGAGAGACACATCTAGACACAACGAGAGAGAGAGACACATCTAGACACAGCGAGAGAGAGACACACATCTAGACACAGCGAGAGAGAGACACATCTAGACACAGCGAGAGAGAGACTCATCTAGACACATCGAGAGAGAGACACATCTAGACACAGCGAGAGAGAGACACATCTAGACACAGAGAGAGAGAGACACATCTTGACACACAGAGAGAGAGAGAGAGAGATACATCTAGACACAGCGAGAGAGAGACACATCTAGACACAGCGAGAGAGAGACACATCTAGACACAGCGAGAGAGAGACAAATCTAGACACAGCGAGAGAGAGACACATCTAGACACAGCGAGAGAGAGAGACACAGCGAGAGAGAGACACATCTAGACACAGCGAGAGAGAGACACATCGAGAGAGAGACACATCTAGACACAGCGAGACAGAGACACATCTAGACACAGAGAGAGAGAGACACATCTAGACACAGCGAGAGAGAGACACAGCGAGAGAGAGACACATCTAGACACAGCGAGAGAGAGACACATCGAGAGAGAGACACATCTAGACACAGCGAGAGAGAGACACATCTAGACACAGCGAGAGAGAGACACATCTAGACACAGCGAGAGAGAGACACATCTAGACACAGAGAGAGAGAGAGAGATACATCTAGACAGAGAGAGAGCGAGATACATCTAGACAGAGAGAGAGAGAGAGAGCGATACATCTAGACAGAGAGAGAGAGAGAGAGATATACATCTAGACAGAGAGAGAGAGAGACAGCGAGAGAGAGACACATCTAGACACAGCGAGAGAGAGACACATCGAGAGAGAGACACATCTAGACACAGCGAGACAGAGACACATCTAGACACAGAGAGAGAGAGACACATCTAGACACAGCGAGAGAGAGACACAGCGAGAGAGAGACACATCTAGACACAGCGAGACAGAGACACATCTAGACACAGAGAGAGAGAGACACATCTAGACACAGCGAGAGAGAGACACAGCGAGAGAGAGACACATCTAGACACAGCGAGAGAGAGACACATCGAGAGAGAGACACATCTAGACACAGCGAGAGAGAGACACATCTAGACACAGCGAGAGAGAGACACATCTAGACACAGCGAGAGAGAGACACATCTAGACACAGAGAGAGAGAGAGAGATACATCTAGACAGAGAGAGAGAGAGATACATCTAGACAGAGAGAGAGAGAGAGAGCGATACATCTAGACAGAGAGAGAGAGAGAGAGAGAGATACATCTAGACAGAGAGAGAGAGAGAGAGAGAGATACATCTAGACAGAGAGAGAGAGAGAGAGAGAGATACATCTAGACAGAGAGAGAGAGATACATCTAGACAGAGAGAGAGAGATACATCTAGACAGAGAGAGAGAGATACATCTAGACAGCGAGAGAGAGACACATCTAGACACAGCGAGACAGAGACACATCTAGACACAGAGAGAGAGAGACACATCTAGACACAGCGAGAGAGAGACACAGCGAGAGAGAGACACATCTAGACACAGCGAGAGAGAGACACATCGAGAGAGAGACACATCTAGACACAGCGAGAGAGAGACACATCTAGACACAGCGAGAGAGAGACACATCTAGACACAGCGAGAGAGAGACACATCTAGACACAGCGAGAGAGAGACACAGCTAGACACAGAGAGAGAGAGAGATACATCTAGACAGAGAGAGAGAGAGATACATCTAGACAGAGAGAGAGAGAGAGAGCGATACATCTAGACAGAGAGAGAGAGAGAGAGAGATACATCTAGACAGAGAGAGAGAGAGAGATACATCTAGACAGAGAGAGAGAGATACATCTAGACAGAGAGAGAGAGATACATCTAGACAGAGAGAGAGAGACACATCTAGACACAGCGAGAGAGAGACACATCTAGACACAGCGAGAGAGAGACACATCTAGACACAGCGAGAGAGAGACACATCTAGACACAGCGAGAGAGAGACACATCTAGACACAGAGAGAGAGAGAGATACATCTAGACAGAGAGAGAGAGAGATACATCTAGACAGAGAGAGAGAGAGATACATCTAGACAGAGAGAGAGAGAGATACATCTAGACAGAGAGAGAGAGAGATACATCTAGACAGAGAGAGAGAGAGATACATCTAGACAGAGAGAGAGAGAGATACATCTAGACACAGCGAGAGAGAGACACATCTAGACACAGCGAGAGAGAGACACATCTAGACACAGCGAGAGAGAGACACATCTAGACACAGCGAGAGAGAGACACATCTAGACACAGCGAGAGAGAGACACATCTAGACACAGAGAGAGAGAGATACATCTAGACAGAGAGAGAGAGAGAGAGATACATCTAGACAGAGAGAGAGAGAGATACAGCTAGACAGAGAGAGAGAGAGATACATCTAGACAGAGAGAGAGAGAGATACATCTAGACAGAGAGAGAGAGATACATCTAGACAGAGAGAGAGAGATACATCTAGACAGAGAGAGAGATACATCTAGACAGAGAGAGAGAGAGAGATACATCTAGACAGAGAGAGAGAGAGAGATACATCTAGACAGAGAGAGAGAGAGATACATCTAGACAGAGAGAGAGAGAGATACATCTAGACAGAGAGAGAGAGAGATACATCTAGACAGAGAGAGAGAGATACATCTAGACAGAGAGAGAGATACATCTAGACAGAGAGAGAGAGATACATCTAGACAGAGAGAGAGAGATACATCTAGACACAGAGAGAGAGATACATCTAGACACAGAGAGAGAGATACATCTAGACAGAGAGAGAGAGAGATACATCTAGACAGAGAGAGAGAGAGATACATCTAGGCAGAGAGAGAGAGAGAGATACATCTAGGCAGAGAGAGAGAGATACATCTAGGCAGAGAGAGAGATACATCTAGACAGAGAGAGAGAGATACATCTAGACAGAGAGAGAGAGATACATCTAGACACAGCGAGAGAGAGACACATCTAGACACAGCGAGAGAGAGACACATCTAGACACAGCGAGAGAGAGACACATCTAGACACAGCGAGAGAGAGAGACACATCTAGACACAGCGAGAGAGAGACACACATCTAGACACAGCGAGAGAGAGACACATCTAGACACAGCGAGAGAGAGACTCATCTAGACACATCGAGAGAGAGACACATCTAGACACAGCGAGAGAGAGACACATCTAGACACAGAGAGAGAGAGACACATCTTGACACACAGAGAGAGAGAGAGAGAGATACATCTAGACACAGCGAGAGAGAGACACATCTAGACACAGCGAGAGAGAGACACATCTAGACACAGCGAGAGAGAGACAAATCTAGACACAGCGAGAGAGAGACACATCTAGACACAGCGAGAGAGAGACACATCGAGAGAGAGACACATCTAGACACAGCGAGAGAGAGACACATCTAGACACAGCGAGAGAGAGACACATCTAGACACAGCGAGAGAGAGACACATCTAGACACAGAGAGAGAGAGAGATACATCTAGACAGAGAGAGAGAGAGAGATACATCTAGACAGAGAGAGAGAGAGATACATCTAGACAGAGAGAGAGAGAGATACATCTAGACAGAGAGAGAGAGAGATACATCTAGACAGAGAGAGAGAGATACATCTAGACAGAGAGAGAGATACATCTAGACAGAGAGAGAGAGATACATCTAGACAGAGAGAGAGAGATACATCTAGACACAGAGAGAGAGATACATCTAGACACAGAGAGAGAGATACATCTAGACAGAGAGAGAGAGAGATACATCTAGACAGAGAGAGAGAGAGATACATCTAGGCAGAGAGAGAGAGAGAGATACATCTAGGCAGAGAGAGAGAGATACATCTAGGCAGAGAGAGAGATACATCTAGACAGAGAGAGAGAGATACATCTAGACAGAGAGAGAGAGATACATCTAGACACAGCGAGAGAGAGACACATCTAGACACAGCGAGAGAGAGACACATCTAGACACAGCGAGAGAGAGACACATCTAGACACAGCGAGAGAGAGAGACACATCTAGACACAGCGAGAGAGAGACACACATCTAGACACAGCGAGAGAGAGACACATCTAGACACAGCGAGAGAGAGACTCATCTAGACACATCGAGAGAGAGACACATCTAGACACAGCGAGAGAGAGACACATCTAGACACAGAGAGAGAGAGACACATCTTGACACACAGAGAGAGAGAGAGAGAGATACATCTAGACACAGCGAGAGAGAGACACATCTAGACACAGCGAGAGAGAGACACATCTAGACACAGCGAGAGAGAGACAAATCTAGACACAGCGAGAGAGAGACACATCTAGACACAGAGAGAGAGAGACACATCTTGACACACAGAGAGAGAGAGAGAGAGATACATCTAGACAGAGAGAGAGAGAGATACATCTAGACAGAGAGAGAGAGAGATACATCTAGACAGAGAGAGAGAGAGATACATCTAGACAGAGAGAGAGAGAGAGCGATACATCTAGACAGAGAGAGAGAGAGAGATACATCTCGACAGAGAGAGAGAGAGACAGCGAGAGAGAGACATCTAGACACAGCAAGAGAGAGACACATCGAGAGAGAGACACATCTAGACACAGCGAGACAGAGACACATCTAGACACAGAGAGAGAGAGACACATCTAGACACAGCGAGAGAGAGACACAGCGAGAGAGAGACACATCTAGACACAGCGAGACAGAGACACATCTAGACACAGAGAGAGAGAGACACATCTAGACACAGCGAGAGAGAGACACAGCGAGAGAGAGACACATCTAGACACAGCGAGAGAGAGACACATCGAGAGAGAGACACATCTAGACACAGCGAGAGAGAGACACATCTAGACACAGCGAGAGAGAGACACATCTAGACACAGCGAGAGAGAGACACATCTAGACACAGCGAGAGAGAGACACATCTAGACACAGAGAGAGAGAGAGATACATCTAGACAGAGAGAGAGAGAGATACATCTAGACAGAGAGAGAGAGAGAGAGCGATACATCTAGACAGAGAGAGAGAGAGAGAGAGATACATCTAGACAGAGAGAGAGAGAGAGATACATCTAGACAGAGAGAGAGAGAGAGAGAGATACATCTAGACAGAGAGAGAGAGATACATCTAGACAGAGAGAGAGAGACACATCTAGACAAAGCGAGAGAGAGACACATCTAGACACAGCGAGAGAGAGACACATCTAGACACAGCGAGAGAGAGACACATCTAGACACAGCGAGAGAGAGACACATCTAGACACAGAGAGAGAGAGAGATACATCTAGACAGAGAGAGAGAGAGATACATCTAGACAGAGAGAGAGAGAGATACATCTAGACAGAGAGAGAGAGAGATACATCTAGACAGAGAGAGAGAGAGATACATCTAGACAGAGAGAGAGAGAGATACATCTAGACACAGCGAGAGAGAGACACATCTAGACACAGCGAGAGAGAGACACATCTAGACACAGCGAGAGAGAGACACATCTAGACACAGCGAGAGAGAGACACATCTAGACACAGCGAGAGAGAGACACATCTAGACACAGAGAGAGAGAGAGATACATCTAGACAGAGAGAGAGAGAGAGAGATACATCTAGACAGAGAGAGAGAGAGATACAGCTAGACAGAGAGAGAGAGAGATACATCTAGACAGAGAGAGAGAGAGATACATCTAGACAGAGAGAGAGAGATACATCTAGACAGAGAGAGAGAGATACATCTAGACAGAGAGAGAGATACATCTAGACAGAGAGAGAGAGAGAGAGAGATACATCTAGACAGAGAGAGAGAGAGATACATCTAGACAGAGAGAGAGAGAGATACATCTAGACAGAGAGAGAGAGAGATACATCTAGACAGAGAGAGAGAGAGATACATCTAGACAGAGAGAGAGAGATACATCTAGACAGAGAGAGAGATACATCTAGACAGAGAGAGAGAGATACATCTAGACAGAGAGAGAGAGATACATCTAGACACAGAGAGAGAGATACATCTAGACACAGAGAGAGAGATACATCTAGACAGAGAGAGAGAGAGATACATCTAGACAGAGAGAGAGAGAGATACATCTAGGCAGAGAGAGAGAGAGAGATACATCTAGGCAGAGAGAGAGAGATACATCTAGACAGAGAGAGAGAGATACATCTAGACAGAGAGAGAGAGATACATCTAGACACAGCGAGAGAGAGACACATCTAGACACAGCGAGAGAGAGACACATCTAGACACAGCGAGAGAGAGACACATCTAGACACAGCGAGAGAGAGAGACACATCTAGACACAGCGAGAGAGAGACACACATCTAGACACAGCGAGAGAGAGACACATCTAGACACAGCGAGAGAGAGACTCATCTAGACACATCGAGAGAGAGACACATCTAGACACAGCGAGAGAGAGACACATCTAGACACAGAGAGAGAGAGACACATCTTGACACACAGAGAGAGAGAGAGAGAGATACATCTAGACACAGCGAGAGAGAGACACATCTAGACACAGCGAGAGAGAGACACATCTAGACACAGCGAGAGAGAGACAAATCTAGACACAGCGAGAGAGAGACACATCTAGACACAGCGAGAGAGAGACACAGCGAGAGAGAGACACATCTAGACACAGCGAGAGAGAGACACATCGAGAGAGAGACACATCTAGACACAGCGAGACAGAGACACATCTAGACACAGAGAGAGAGACACATCTAGACACAGCGAGAGAGAGACACAGCGAGAGAGAGACACATCTAGACACAGCGAGGGAGAGACACATCGAGAGAGAGACACATCTAGACACAGCGAGAGAGAGACACATCTAGACACAGCGAGAGAGAGACACATCTAGACACAGCGAGAGAGAGACACATCTAGACACAGAGAGAGAGAGAGATACATCTAGACAGAGAGAGAGAGAGATACATCTAGACAGAGAGAGAGAGAGATACATCTAGACAGAGAGAGAGAGAGATACATCTAGACAGAGAGAGAGAGAGAGCGATACATCTAGACAGAGAGAGAGAGAGAGATACATCTAGACAGAGAGAGAGAGAGACAGCGAGAGAGAGACTTCTAGACACAGCGAGAGAGAGACACATCGAGAGAGAGACACATCTAGACACAGCGAGACAGAGACACATCTAGACACAGAGAGAGAGAGACACATCTAGACACAGCGAGAGAGAGACACAGCGAGAGAGAGACACATCTAGACACAGCGAGACAGAGACACATCTAGACACAGAGAGAGAGAGACACATCTAGACACAGCGAGAGAGAGACACAGCGAGAGAGAGACACATCTAGACACAGCGAGAGAGAGACACATCGAGAGAGAGACACATCTAGACACAGCGAGAGAGAGACACATCTAGACACAGCGAGAGAGAGACACATCTAGACACAGCGAGAGAGAGACACATCTAGACACAGAGAGAGAGAGAGATACATCTAGACAGAGAGAGAGAGAGATACATCTAGACAGAGAGAGAGAGAGATACATCTAGACAGAGAGAGAGAGATACATCTAGACAGAGAGAGAGAGATACATCTAGACAGAGAGAGAGAGATACATCTAGACAGAGAGAGAGATACATCTAGACAGAGAGAGAGAGAGAGAGATCCATCTAGACAGAGAGAGAGAGAGAGATCCATCTAGACAGAGAGAGAGAGAGATACATCTAGACAGAGAGAGAGAGAGATACATCTAGACAGAGAGAGAGAGAGATACATCTAGACAGAGAGAGAGAGATACATCTAGACAGAGAGAGAGAGATACATCTAGACAGAGAGAGAGATACATCTAGACAGAGAGAGAGAGATACATCTAGACAGAGAGAGAGAGATACATCTAGACACAGAGAGAGAGATACATCTAGACACAGAGAGAGAGATACATCTAGACACAGAGAGAGAGATACATCTAGACAGAGAGAGAGAGAGATACATCTAGACAGAGAGAGAGAGAGATACATCTAGGCAGAGAGAGAGATACATCTAGGCAGAGAGAGAGAGATACATCTAGGCAGAGAGAGAGATACATCTAGACAGAGAGAGAGAGATACATCTAGACAGAGAGAGAGAGATACATCTAGACACAGCGAGAGAGAGACACATCTAGACACAGCGAGAGAGAGACACATCTAGACACAGCGAGAGAGAGACACATCTAGACACAGCGAGAGAGAGAGACACATCTAGACACAGCGAGAGAGAGAGACACATCTAGACACAGCGAGAGAGAGACACACATCTAGACACAGCGAGAGAGAGACACATCTAGACACAGCGAGAGAGAGACTCATCTAGACACATCGAGAGAGAGACACATCTAGACACAGCGAGAGAGAGACACATCTAGACACAGAGAGAGAGAGACACATCTTGACACACAGAGAGAGAGAGAGAGAGATACATCTAGACACAGCGAGAGAGAGACACATCTAGACACAGCGAGAGAGAGACACATCTAGACACAGCGAGAGAGAGACAAATCTAGACACAGCGAGAGAGAGACACATCTAGACACAGCGAGAGAGAGACACAGCGAGAGAGAGACACATCTAGACACAGCGAGAGAGAGACACATCGAGAGAGAGACACATCTAGACACAGCGAGACAGAGACACATCTAGACACAGAGAGAGAGAGACACATCTAGACACAGCGAGAGAGAGACACAGCGAGACAGAGACACATCTAGACACAGAGAGAGAGACACATCTAGACACAGCGAGAGAGAGACACAGCGAGAGAGAGACACATCTAGACACAGCGAGGGAGAGACACATCGAGAGAGAGACACATCTAGACACAGCGAGAGAGAGACACATCTAGACACAGCGAGAGAGAGACACATCTAGACACAGCGAGAGAGAGACACATCTAGACACAGAGAGAGAGAGAGATACATCTAGACAGAGAGAGAGAGAGATACATCTAGACAGAGAGAGAGAGAGATACATCTAGACAGAGAGAGAGAGAGATACATCTAGACAGAGAGAGAGAGAGAGATACATCTAGACAGAGAGAGAGAGAGAGATACATCTAGACAGAGAGAGAGAGAGACACATCTAGACACAGAGAGAGAGAGACACATCTAGACACAGCGAGAGAGAGACACATCTAGACACAGAGAGAGAGAGACAAATCTAGACACAGCGAGAGAGAGACACATCTAGACACAGCGAGAGAGAGACACAGCGAGAGAGAGACACATCTAGACACAGCGAGAGAGAGACACATCGAGAGAGAGACACATCTAGACACAGCGAGAGAGAGACACATCTAGACACAGCGAGAGAGAGACACATCTAGACACAGCGAGAGAGAGACACATCTAGACACAGAGAGAGAGAGAGAGATACATCTAGACAGAGAGAGAGAGAGATACATCTAGACAGAGAGAGAGAGAGAGAGCGATACATCTAGACAGAGAGAGAGAGAGAGAGAGATACATCTAGACAGAGAGAGAGAGAGACAGCGAGAGAGAGACACATCTAGACACAGCGAGAGAGACACATCGAGAGAGAGACACATCTAGACACAGCGAGACAGAGACACATCTAGACACAGAGAGAGAGAGACACATCTAGACACAGCGAGAGAGAGACACAGCGAGAGAGAGACACATCTAGACACAGCGAGACAGAGACACATCTAGACACAGAGAGAGAGAGACACATCTAGACACAGCGAGAGAGAGACACAGCGAGAGAGAGACACATCTAGACACAGCGAGAGAGAGACACATCGAGAGAGAGACACATCTAGACACAGCGAGAGAGAGACACATCTAGACACAGCGAGAGAGAGACACATCTAGACACAGCGAGAGAGAGACACATCTAGACACAGAGAGAGAGAGAGAGATACATCTAGACAGAGAGAGAGAGATACATCTAGACAGAGAGAGAGAGAGAGAGCGATACATCTAGACAGAGAGAGAGAGAGAGAGATACATCTAGACAGAGAGAGAGAGAGATCCATCTAGACAGAGAGAGAGAGAGATACATCTAGACAGAGAGAGAGAGAGATACATCTAGACAGAGAGAGAGAGAGATACATCTAGACAGAGAGAGAGAGATACATCTAGACAGAGAGAGAGAGATACATCTAGACAGAGAGAGAGATACATCTAGACAGAGAGAGAGAGATACATCTAGACAGAGAGAGAGAGATACATCTAGACACAGCGAGAGAGAGACACATCTAGACACAGCGAGAGAGAGACACATCTAGACACAGCGAGAGAGAGACACATCTAGACACAGCGAGAGAGAGAGACACATCTAGACACAGCGAGAGAGAGAGACACATCTAGACACAGCGAGAGAGAGACACACATCTAGACACAGCGAGAGAGAGACACATCTAGACACAGCGAGAGAGAGACTCATCTAGACACATCGAGAGAGAGACACATCTAGACACAGCGAGAGAGAGACACATCTAGACACAGAGAGAGAGAGACACATCTTGACACACAGAGAGAGAGAGAGAGAGATACATCTAGACACAGCGAGAGAGAGACACATCTAGACACAGCGAGAGAGAGACACATCTAGACACAGCGAGAGAGAGACAAATCTAGACACAGCGAGAGAGAGACACATCTAGACACAGCGAGAGAGAGACACAGCGAGAGAGAGACACATCTAGACACAGCGAGAGAGAGACACATCGAGAGAGAGACACATCTAGACACAGCGAGACAGAGACACATCTAGACACAGAGAGAGAGAGACACATCTAGACACAGCGAGAGAGAGACACAGCGAGAGAGAGACACATCTAGACACAGCGAGAGAGAGACACATCGAGAGAGAGACACATCTAGACATAGCGAGAGAGAGACACATCTAGACACAGCGAGAGAGAGACACATCTAGACACAGCGAGAGAGAGACACATCTAGACACAGAGAGAGAGAGATACATCTAGACAGAGAGAGAGAGAGATACATCTAGACAGAGAGAGAGAGAGAGAGCGATACATCTAGACAGAGAGAGAGAGAGAGAGATACATCTAGACAGAGAGAGAGAGAGACAGCGAGAGAGAGACACATCTAGACACAGCGAGAGAGAGTCACATCGAGAGAGAGACACATCTAGACACAGCGAGACAGAGACACATCTAGACACAGAGAGAGAGAGACACATCTAGACACAGCGAGAGAGAGACACAGCGAGAGAGAGACACATCTAGACACAGCGAGACAGAGACACATCTAGACACAGAGAGAGAGAGACACATCTAGACACAGCGAGAGAGAGACACAGCGAGAGAGAGACACATCTAGACACAGCGAGAGAGAGACACATCGAGAGAGAGACACATCTAGACACAGCGAGAGAGAGACACATCTAGACACAGCGAGAGAGAGACACATCTAGACACAGCGAGAGAGAGACACATCTAGACACAGAGAGAGAGAGAGAGATACATCTAGACAGAGAGAGAGAGAGATACATCTAGACAGAGAGAGAGAGAGAGAGCGATACATCTAGACAGAGAGAGAGAGAGAGAGATACATCTAGACAGAGAGAGAGAGAGAGAGAGAGATACATCTAGACAGAGAGAGAGAGAGAGAGAGAGATACATCTAGACAGAGAGAGAGAGATACATCTAGACAGAGAGAGAGAGATACATCTAGACAGAGAGAGAGAGATACATCTAGACAGAGAGAGAGAGATACATCTAGACAGAGAGAGAGAGATACATCTAGACAGCGAGAGAGAGACACATCTAGACACAGCGAGACAGAGACACATCTAGACACAGAGAGAGAGAGACACATCTAGACACAGCGAGAGAGAGACACAGCGAGAGAGAGACACATCTAGACACAGCGAGAGAGAGACACATCGAGAGAGAGACACATCTAGACACAGCGAGAGAGAGACACATCTAGACACAGCGAGAGAGAGACACATCTAGACACAGCGAGAGAGAGACACATCTAGACACAGCGAGAGAGAGACACATCTAGACACAGAGAGAGAGAGAGATACATCTAGACAGAGAGAGAGAGAGATACATCTAGACAGAGAGAGAGAGAGAGAGCGATACATCTAGACAGAGAGAGAGAGAGAGAGAGATACATCTAGACAGAGAGAGAGAGAGAGATACATCTAGACAGAGAGAGAGAGAGAGAGAGATACATCTAGACAGAGAGAGAGAGATACATCTAGACAGAGAGAGAGAGACACATCTAGACAAAGCGAGAGAGAGACACATCTAGACACAGCGAGAGAGAGACACATCTAGACACAGCGAGAGAGAGACACATCTAGACACAGCGAGAGAGAGACACATCTAGACACAGAGAGAGAGAGAGATACATCTAGACAGAGAGAGAGAGAGATACATCTAGACAGAGAGAGAGAGAGATACATCTAGACAGAGAGAGAGAGAGATACATCTAGACAGAGAGAGAGAGAGATACATCTAGACAGAGAGAGAGAGAGATACATCTAGACACAGCGAGAGAGAGACACATCTAGACACAGCGAGAGAGAGACACATCTAGACACAGCGAGAGAGAGACACATCTAGACACAGCGAGAGAGAGACACATCTAGACACAGCGAGAGAGAGACACATCTAGACACAGAGAGAGAGAGAGATACATCTAGACAGAGAGAGAGAGAGAGAGATACATCTAGACAGAGAGAGAGAGAGATACAGCTAGACAGAGAGAGAGAGAGATACATCTAGACAGAGAGAGAGAGAGATACATCTAGACAGAGAGAGAGAGATACATCTAGACAGAGAGAGAGAGATACATCTAGACAGAGAGAGAGAGAGAGAGAGATACATCTAGACAGAGAGAGAGAGAGATACATCTAGACAGAGAGAGAGAGAGATACATCTAGACAGAGAGAGAGAGAGATACATCTAGACAGAGAGAGAGAGAGATACATCTAGACAGAGAGAGAGAGATACATCTAGACAGAGAGAGAGATACATCTAGACAGAGAGAGAGAGATACATCTAGACAGAGAGAGAGAGATACATCTAGACACAGAGAGAGAGATACATCTAGACACAGAGAGAGAGATACATCTAGACAGAGAGAGAGAGAGATACATCTAGACAGAGAGAGAGAGAGATACATCTAGGCAGAGAGAGAGAGAGAGATACATCTAGGCAGAGAGAGAGAGATACATCTAGACAGAGAGAGAGAGATACATCTAGACAGAGAGAGAGAGATACATCTAGACACAGCGAGAGAGAGACACATCTAGACACAGCGAGAGAGAGACACATCTAGACACAGCGAGAGAGAGACACATCTAGACACAGCGAGAGAGAGAGACACATCTAGACACAGCGAGAGAGAGACACACATCTAGACACAGCGAGAGAGAGACACATCTAGACACAGCGAGAGAGAGACTCATCTAGACACATCGAGAGAGAGACACATCTAGACACAGCGAGAGAGAGACACATCTAGACACAGAGAGAGAGAGACACATCTTGACACACAGAGAGAGAGAGAGAGAGATACATCTAGACACAGCGAGAGAGAGACACATCTAGACACAGCGAGAGAGAGACACATCTAGACACAGCGAGAGAGAGACAAATCTAGACACAGCGAGAGAGAGACACATCTAGACACAGCGAGAGAGAGACACAGCGAGAGAGAGACACATCTAGACACAGCGAGAGAGAGACACATCGAGAGAGAGACACATCTAGACACAGCGAGACAGAGACACATCTAGACACAGAGAGAGAGACACATCTAGACACAGCGAGAGAGAGACACAGCGAGAGAGAGACACATCTAGACACAGCGAGGGAGAGACACATCGAGAGAGAGACACATCTAGACACAGCGAGAGAGAGACACATCTAGACACAGCGAGAGAGAGACACATCTAGACACAGCGAGAGAGAGACACATCTAGACACAGAGAGAGAGAGAGATACATCTAGACAGAGAGAGAGAGAGATACATCTAGACAGAGAGAGAGAGAGATACATCTAGACAGAGAGAGAGAGAGATACATCTAGACAGAGAGAGAGAGAGAGCGATACATCTAGACAGAGAGAGAGAGAGAGATACATCTAGACAGAGAGAGAGAGAGACAGCGAGAGAGAGACTTCTAGACACAGCGAGAGAGAGACACATCGAGAGAGAGACACATCTAGACACAGCGAGACAGAGACACA
This sequence comes from Salmo salar, assembly GCF_965601325.2. Taxonomy (NCBI): domain Eukaryota; kingdom Metazoa; phylum Chordata; class Actinopteri; order Salmoniformes; family Salmonidae; genus Salmo; species Salmo salar. The sequence continues at coordinate 41,229,988 of NC_138300.1, forward strand.
TCTAGACACAGAGAGAGAGAGACACATCTAGACACAGCGAGAGAGAGACACAGCGAGAGAGAGACACATCTAGACACAGCGAGACAGAGACACATCTAGACACAGAGAGAGAGAGACACATCTAGACACAGCGAGAGAGAGACACAGCGAGAGAGAGACACATCTAGACACAGCGAGAGAGAGACACATCGAGAGAGAGACACATCTAGACACAGCGAGAGAGAGACACATCTAGACACAGCGAGAGAGAGACACATCTAGACACAGCGAGAGAGAGACACATCTAGACACAGAGAGAGAGAGAGATACATCTAGACAGAGAGAGAGAGAGATACATCTAGACAGAGAGAGAGAGAGATACATCTAGACAGAGAGAGAGAGATACATCTAGACAGAGAGAGAGAGATACATCTAGACAGAGAGAGAGAGATACATCTAGACAGAGAGAGAGATACATCTAGACAGAGAGAGAGAGAGAGAGATCCATCTAGACAGAGAGAGAGAGAGATCCATCTAGACAGAGAGAGAGAGAGATACATCTAGACAGAGAGAGAGAGAGATACATCTAGACAGAGAGAGAGAGAGATACATCTAGACAGAGAGAGAGAGATACATCTAGACAGAGAGAGAGAGATACATCTAGACAGAGAGAGAGATACATCTAGACAGAGAGAGAGAGATACATCTAGACAGAGAGAGAGAGATACATCTAGACACAGAGAGAGAGATACATCTAGACACAGAGAGAGAGATACATCTAGACACAGAGAGAGAGATACATCTAGACAGAGAGAGAGAGAGATACATCTAGACAGAGAGAGAGAGAGATACATCTAGGCAGAGAGAGAGATACATCTAGGCAGAGAGAGAGAGATACATCTAGGCAGAGAGAGAGATACATCTAGACAGAGAGAGAGAGATACATCTAGACAGAGAGAGAGAGATACATCTAGACACAGCGAGAGAGAGACACATCTAGACACAGCGAGAGAGAGACACATCTAGACACAGCGAGAGAGAGACACATCTAGACACAGCGAGAGAGAGAGACACATCTAGACACAGCGAGAGAGAGAGACACATCTAGACACAGCGAGAGAGAGACACACATCTAGACACAGCGAGAGAGAGACACATCTAGACACAGCGAGAGAGAGACTCATCTAGACACATCGAGAGAGAGACACATCTAGACACAGCGAGAGAGAGACACATCTAGACACAGAGAGAGAGAGACACATCTTGACACACAGAGAGAGAGAGAGAGAGATACATCTAGACACAGCGAGAGAGAGACACATCTAGACACAGCGAGAGAGAGACACATCTAGACACAGCGAGAGAGAGACAAATCTAGACACAGCGAGAGAGAGACACATCTAGACACAGCGAGAGAGAGACACAGCGAGAGAGAGACACATCTAGACACAGCGAGAGAGAGACACATCGAGAGAGAGACACATCTAGACACAGCGAGACAGAGACACATCTAGACACAGAGAGAGAGAGACACATCTAGACACAGCGAGAGAGAGACACAGCGAGAGAGAGACACATCTAGACACAGCGAGAGAGAGACACATCGAGAGAGAGACACATCTAGACACAGCGAGAGAGAGACACATCTAGACACAGCGAGAGAGAGACACATCTAGACACAGCGAGAGAGAGACACATCTAGACACAGAGAGAGAGAGAGAGATACATCTAGACAGAGAGAGAGAGAGATACATCTAGACAGAGAGAGAGAGAGAGAGCGATACATCTAGACAGAGAGAGAGAGAGAGAGAGATACATCTAGACAGAGAGAGAGAGAGAGATCCATCTAGACAGAGAGAGAGAGAGATACATCTAGACAGAGAGAGAGAGAGATACATCTAGACAGAGAGAGAGAGAGATACATCTAGACAGAGAGAGAGAGATACATCTAGACAGAGAGAGAGAGATACATCTAGACAGAGAGAGAGATACATCTAGACAGAGAGAGAGAGATACATCTAGACAGAGAGAGAGAGATACATCTAGACACAGAGAGAGAGATACATCTAGACACAGAGAGAGAGATACATCTAGACACAGAGAGAGAGAGATACATCTAGACAGAGAGAGAGAGAGATACATCTAGACAGAGAGAGAGAGAGATACATCTAGGCAGAGAGAGAGATACATCTAGGCAGAGAGAGAGAGATACATCTAGGCAGAGAGAGAGATACATCTAGACAGAGAGAGAGAGATACATCTAGACAGAGAGAGAGAGATACATCTAGACACAGCGAGAGAGAGACACATCTAGACACAGCGAGAGAGAGACACATCTAGACACAGCGAGAGAGAGACACATCTAGACACAGCGAGAGAGAGAGACACATCTAGACACAACGAGAGAGAGAGACACATCTAGACACAGCGAGAGAGAGACACACATCTAGACACAGCGAGAGAGAGACACATCTAGACACAGCGAGAGAGAGACTCATCTAGACACATCGAGAGAGAGACACATCTAGACACAGCGAGAGAGAGACACATCTAGACACAGAGAGAGAGAGACACATCTTGACACACAGAGAGAGAGAGAGAGAGATACATCTAGACACAGCGAGAGAGAGACACATCTAGACACAGCGAGAGAGAGACACATCTAGACACAGCGAGAGAGAGACAAATCTAGACACAGCGAGAGAGAGACACATCTAGACACAGCGAGAGAGAGAGACACAGCGAGAGAGAGACACATCTAGACACAGCGAGAGAGAGACACATCGAGAGAGAGACACATCTAGACACAGCGAGACAGAGACACATCTAGACACAGAGAGAGAGAGACACATCTAGACACAGCGAGAGAGAGACACAGCGAGAGAGAGACACATCTAGACACAGCGAGAGAGAGACACATCGAGAGAGAGACACATCTAGACACAGCGAGAGAGAGACACATCTAGACACAGCGAGAGAGAGACACATCTAGACACAGCGAGAGAGAGACACATCTAGACACAGAGAGAGAGAGAGAGATACATCTAGACAGAGAGAGAGCGAGATACATCTAGACAGAGAGAGAGAGAGAGAGCGATACATCTAGACAGAGAGAGAGAGAGAGAGATATACATCTAGACAGAGAGAGAGAGAGACAGCGAGAGAGAGACACATCTAGACACAGCGAGAGAGAGACACATCGAGAGAGAGACACATCTAGACACAGCGAGACAGAGACACATCTAGACACAGAGAGAGAGAGACACATCTAGACACAGCGAGAGAGAGACACAGCGAGAGAGAGACACATCTAGACACAGCGAGACAGAGACACATCTAGACACAGAGAGAGAGAGACACATCTAGACACAGCGAGAGAGAGACACAGCGAGAGAGAGACACATCTAGACACAGCGAGAGAGAGACACATCGAGAGAGAGACACATCTAGACACAGCGAGAGAGAGACACATCTAGACACAGCGAGAGAGAGACACATCTAGACACAGCGAGAGAGAGACACATCTAGACACAGAGAGAGAGAGAGAGATACATCTAGACAGAGAGAGAGAGAGATACATCTAGACAGAGAGAGAGAGAGAGAGCGATACATCTAGACAGAGAGAGAGAGAGAGAGAGAGATACATCTAGACAGAGAGAGAGAGAGAGAGAGAGATACATCTAGACAGAGAGAGAGAGAGAGAGAGAGATACATCTAGACAGAGAGAGAGAGATACATCTAGACAGAGAGAGAGAGATACATCTAGACAGAGAGAGAGAGATACATCTAGACAGCGAGAGAGAGACACATCTAGACACAGCGAGACAGAGACACATCTAGACACAGAGAGAGAGAGACACATCTAGACACAGCGAGAGAGAGACACAGCGAGAGAGAGACACATCTAGACACAGCGAGAGAGAGACACATCGAGAGAGAGACACATCTAGACACAGCGAGAGAGAGACACATCTAGACACAGCGAGAGAGAGACACATCTAGACACAGCGAGAGAGAGACACATCTAGACACAGCGAGAGAGAGACACATCTAGACACAGAGAGAGAGAGAGATACATCTAGACAGAGAGAGAGAGAGATACATCTAGACAGAGAGAGAGAGAGAGAGCGATACATCTAGACAGAGAGAGAGAGAGAGAGAGATACATCTAGACAGAGAGAGAGAGAGAGATACATCTAGACAGAGAGAGAGAGATACATCTAGACAGAGAGAGAGAGATACATCTAGACAGAGAGAGAGAGACACATCTAGACACAGCGAGAGAGAGACACATCTAGACACAGCGAGAGAGAGACACATCTAGACACAGCGAGAGAGAGACACATCTAGACACAGCGAGAGAGAGACACATCTAGACACAGAGAGAGAGAGAGATACATCTAGACAGAGAGAGAGAGAGATACATCTAGACAGAGAGAGAGAGAGATACATCTAGACAGAGAGAGAGAGAGATACATCTAGACAGAGAGAGAGAGAGATACATCTAGACAGAGAGAGAGAGAGATACATCTAGACAGAGAGAGAGAGAGATACATCTAGACACAGCGAGAGAGAGACACATCTAGACACAGCGAGAGAGAGACACATCTAGACACAGCGAGAGAGAGACACATCTAGACACAGCGAGAGAGAGACACATCTAGACACAGCGAGAGAGAGACACATCTAGACACAGAGAGAGAGAGATACATCTAGACAGAGAGAGAGAGAGAGAGATACATCTAGACAGAGAGAGAGAGAGATACAGCTAGACAGAGAGAGAGAGAGATACATCTAGACAGAGAGAGAGAGAGATACATCTAGACAGAGAGAGAGAGATACATCTAGACAGAGAGAGAGAGATACATCTAGACAGAGAGAGAGATACATCTAGACAGAGAGAGAGAGAGAGATACATCTAGACAGAGAGAGAGAGAGAGATACATCTAGACAGAGAGAGAGAGAGATACATCTAGACAGAGAGAGAGAGAGATACATCTAGACAGAGAGAGAGAGAGATACATCTAGACAGAGAGAGAGAGATACATCTAGACAGAGAGAGAGAGATACATCTAGACAGAGAGAGAGAGATACATCTAGACACAGAGAGAGAGATACATCTAGACACAGAGAGAGAGATACATCTAGACAGAGAGAGAGAGAGATACATCTAGACAGAGAGAGAGAGAGATACATCTAGGCAGAGAGAGAGAGAGAGATACATCTAGGCAGAGAGAGAGAGATACATCTAGGCAGAGAGAGAGATACATCTAGACAGAGAGAGAGAGATACATCTAGACAGAGAGAGAGAGATACATCTAGACACAGCGAGAGAGAGACACATCTAGACACAGCGAGAGAGAGACACATCTAGACACAGCGAGAGAGAGACACATCTAGACACAGCGAGAGAGAGAGACACATCTAGACACAGCGAGAGAGAGACACACATCTAGACACAGCGAGAGAGAGACACATCTAGACACAGCGAGAGAGAGACTCATCTAGACACATCGAGAGAGAGACACATCTAGACACAGCGAGAGAGAGACACATCTAGACACAGAGAGAGAGAGACACATCTTGACACACAGAGAGAGAGAGAGAGAGATACATCTAGACACAGCGAGAGAGAGACACATCTAGACACAGCGAGAGAGAGACACATCTAGACACAGCGAGAGAGAGACAAATCTAGACACAGCGAGAGAGAGACACATCTAGACACAGCGAGAGAGAGACACATCGAGAGAGAGACACATCTAGACACAGCGAGAGAGAGACACATCTAGACACAGCGAGAGAGAGACACATCTAGACACAGCGAGAGAGAGACACATCTAGACACAGAGAGAGAGAGAGATACATCTAGACAGAGAGAGAGAGAGAGATACATCTAGACAGAGAGAGAGAGAGATACATCTAGACAGAGAGAGAGAGAGATACATCTAGACAGAGAGAGAGAGAGATACATCTAGACAGAGAGAGAGAGATACATCTAGACAGAGAGAGAGATACATCTAGACAGAGAGAGAGAGATACATCTAGACAGAGAGAGAGAGATACATCTAGACACAGAGAGAGAGATACATCTAGACACAGAGAGAGAGATACATCTAGACAGAGAGAGAGAGAGATACATCTAGACAGAGAGAGAGAGAGATACATCTAGGCAGAGAGAGAGAGAGAGATACATCTAGGCAGAGAGAGAGAGATACATCTAGGCAGAGAGAGAGATACATCTAGACAGAGAGAGAGAGATACATCTAGACAGAGAGAGAGAGATACATCTAGACACAGCGAGAGAGAGACACATCTAGACACAGCGAGAGAGAGACACATCTAGACACAGCGAGAGAGAGACACATCTAGACACAGCGAGAGAGAGAGACACATCTAGACACAGCGAGAGAGAGACACACATCTAGACACAGCGAGAGAGAGACACATCTAGACACAGCGAGAGAGAGACTCATCTAGACACATCGAGAGAGAGACACATCTAGACACAGCGAGAGAGAGACACATCTAGACACAGAGAGAGAGAGACACATCTTGACACACAGAGAGAGAGAGAGAGAGATACATCTAGACACAGCGAGAGAGAGACACATCTAGACACAGCGAGAGAGAGACACATCTAGACACAGCGAGAGAGAGACAAATCTAGACACAGCGAGAGAGAGACACATCTAGACACAGAGAGAGAGAGACACATCTTGACACACAGAGAGAGAGAGAGAGAGATACATCTAGACAGAGAGAGAGAGAGATACATCTAGACAGAGAGAGAGAGAGATACATCTAGACAGAGAGAGAGAGAGATACATCTAGACAGAGAGAGAGAGAGAGCGATACATCTAGACAGAGAGAGAGAGAGAGATACATCTCGACAGAGAGAGAGAGAGACAGCGAGAGAGAGACATCTAGACACAGCAAGAGAGAGACACATCGAGAGAGAGACACATCTAGACACAGCGAGACAGAGACACATCTAGACACAGAGAGAGAGAGACACATCTAGACACAGCGAGAGAGAGACACAGCGAGAGAGAGACACATCTAGACACAGCGAGACAGAGACACATCTAGACACAGAGAGAGAGAGACACATCTAGACACAGCGAGAGAGAGACACAGCGAGAGAGAGACACATCTAGACACAGCGAGAGAGAGACACATCGAGAGAGAGACACATCTAGACACAGCGAGAGAGAGACACATCTAGACACAGCGAGAGAGAGACACATCTAGACACAGCGAGAGAGAGACACATATAGACACAGCGAGAGAGAGACACATCTAGACACAGAGAGAGAGAGAGATACATCTAGACAGAGAGAGAGAGAGATACATCTAGACAGAGAGAGAGAGAGATACATCTAGACAGAGAGAGAGAGAGATACATCTAGACAGAGAGAGAGAGAGATACATCTAGACACAGAGAGAGAGAGAGATACATCTAGACAGAGAGAGAGAGAGATACATCTAGACAGAGAGAGAGAGAGATACATCTAGACAGAGAGAGAGAGAGATACATCTAGACAGAGAGAGAGAGAGAGCGATACATCTAGACAGAGAGAGAGAGAGAGATACATCTAGACAGAGAGAGAGAGAGACAGCGAGAGAGAGACATCTAGACACAGCAAGAGAGAGACACATCGAGAGAGAGACACATCTAGACACAGCGAGACAGAGACACATCTAAACACAGAGAGAGAGAGACACATCTAGACACAGCGAGAGAGAGACACAGCGAGAGAGAGACACATCTAGACACAGCGAGACAGAGACACATCTAGACACAGAGAGAGAGAGACACATCTAGACACAGCGAGAGAGAGACACAGCGAGAGAGAGACACATCTAGACACAGCGAGAGAGAGACACATCGAGAGAGAGACACATCTAGACACAGCGAGAGAGAGACACATCTAGACACAGCGAGAGAGAGACACATCTAGACACAGCGAGAGAGAGACACATCTAGACACAGCGAGAGAGAGACACATCTAGACACAGAGAGAGAGAGAGATACATCTAGACAGAGAGAGAGAGAGATACATCTAGACAGAGAGAGAGAGAGATACATCTAGACAGAGAGAGAGAGAGATACATCTAGACAGAGAGAGAGAGAGATACATCTAGACACAGCGAGAGAGAGACACATCTAGACACAGCGAGAGAGAGACACATCTAGACACAGCGAGAGAGAGACACATCTAGACACAGCGAGAGAGAGACACATCTAGACACAGCGAGAGAGAGACACATCTAGACAGAGAGAGAGAGAGAGAGATACATCTAGACAGAGAGAGAGAGAGATACATCTAGACAGAGAGAGAGAGAGATACATCTAGACAGAGAGAGAGAGAGATACATCTAGACAGAGAGAGAGAGATACATCTAGACAGAGAGAGAGAGATACATCTAGACAGAGAGAGAGATACATCTAGACAGAGAGAGAGAGAGAGAGATCCATCTAGACAGAGAGAGAGAGAGAGATCCATCTAGACAGAGAGAGAGAGAGATACATCTAGACAGAGAGAGAGAGAGATACATCTAGACAGAGAGAGAGAGAGATACATCTAGACAGAGAGAGAGAGATACAACTAGACAGAGAGAGAGAGATACATCTAGACAGAGAGAGAGATACATCTAGACAGAGAGAGAGAGAGATACATCTAGACAGAGAGAGAGAGATACATCTAGACACAGAGAGAGAGATACATCTAGACACAGAGAGAGAGATACATCTAGACACAGAGAGAGAGATACATCTAGACAGAGAGAGAGAGAGAGATACATCTAGACAGAGAGAGAGAGAGATACATCTAGACAGAGAGAGAGAGAGATACATCTAGACAGAGAGAGAGAGAGATACATCTAGACACAGCGAGAGAGAGACACATCTAGACACAGCGAGAGAGAGACACATCTAGACACAGCGAGAGAGAGACACATCTAGACACAGCGAGAGAGAGACACATCTAGACAGAGAGAGAGAGAGATACATCTAGACAGAGAGAGAGAGAGATACATCTAGACAGAGAGAGAGAGAGATACATCTAGACAGAGAGAGAGAGAGATACATCTAGACAGAGAGAGAGAGATACATCTAGACAGAGAGAGAGAGATACATCTAGACAGAGAGAGAGATACATCTAGACAGAGAGAGAGAGAGAGAGATCCATCTAGACAGAGAGAGAGAGAGAGATCCATCTAGACAGAGAGAGAGAGAGATACATCTAGACAGAGAGAGAGAGAGATACATCTAGACAGAGAGAGAGAGAGATACATCTAGACAGAGAGAGAGAGATACATCTAGACAGAGAGAGAGAGATACATCTAGACAGAGAGAGAGATACATCTAGACAGAGAGAGAGAGATACATCTAGACAGAGAGAGAGAGATACATCTAGACACAGAGAGAGAGATACATCTAGACACAGAGAGAGAGATACATCTAGACACAGAGAGAGAGAGATACATCTAGACAGAGAGAGAGAGAGATACATCTAGACAGAGAGAGAGAGATACATCTAGACAGAGAGAGAGAGAGAGAGATCCATCTAGACAGAGAGAGAGAGAGAGATCCATCTAGACAGAGAGAGAGAGAGATACATCTAGACAGAGAGAGAGAGAGATACATCTAGACAGAGAGAGAGAGAGATACATCTAGACAGAGAGAGAGAGATACAACTAGACAGAGAGAGAGAGATACATCTAGACAGAGAGAGAGATACATCTAGACAGAGAGAGAGAGAGATACATCTAGACAGAGAGAGAGAGATACATCTAGACACAGAGAGAGATACATCTAGACACAGAGAGAGAGATACATCTAGACACAGAGAGAGAGATACATCTAGACAGAGAGAGAGAGAGATACATCTAGACAGAGAGAGAGAGAGATACATCTAGACAGAGAGAGAGAGAGATACATCTAGACAGAGAGAGAGAGAGATACATCTAGACACAGCGAGAGAGAGACACATCTAGACACAGCGAGAGAGAGACACATCTAGACACAGCGAGAGAGAGACACATCTAGACACAGCGAGAGAGAGACACATCTAGACAGAGAGAGAGAGAGAGAGATACATCTAGACAGAGAGAGAGAGAGATACATCTAGACAGAGAGAGAGAGAGATACATCTAGACAGAGAGAGAGAGAGATACATCTAGACAGAGAGAGAGAGATACATCTAGACAGAGAGAGAGAGATACATCTAGACAGAGAGAGAGATACATCTAGACAGAGAGAGAGAGAGAGAGATCCATCTAGACAGAGAGAGAGAGAGAGATCCATCTAGACAGAGAGAGAGATAGATACATCTAGACAGAGAGAGAGAGAGATACATCTAGACAGAGAGAGAGAGAGATACATCTAGACAGAGAGAGAGAGATACATCTAGACAGAGAGAGAGAGATACATCTAGACAGAGAGAGAGATACATCTAGACAGAGAGAGAGAGATACATCTAGACAGAGAGAGAGAGATACATCTAGACACAGAGAGAGAGATACATCTAGACACAGAGAGAGAGATACATCTAGACACAGAGAGAGAGATACATCTAGACAAAGAGAGAGAGAGATACATCTAGACAGAGAGAGAGAGAGATACATCTAGGCAGAGAGAGAGATACATCTAGGCAGAGAGAGAGAGATACATCTAGGCAGAGAGAGAGATACATCTAGACAGAGAGAGAGAGATACATCTAGACAGAGAGAGAGAGATACATCTAGACACAGAGAGAGAGATACATCTAGACACAGAGAGAGAGATACATCTAGACACAGAGAGAGAGATACATCTAGACAGAGAGAGATACATCTAGACAGAGAGAGAGAGAGATACATCTAGGCAGAGAGAGAGAGAGAGATACATCTAGGCAGAGAGAGAGAGATACATCTAGGCAGAGAGAGATATACATCTAGGCAGAGAGAGAGATACATCTAGACAGAGAGAGAGAGATACATCTAGACACAGCGAGAGAGAGACACATCTAGACACAGCGAGAGAGAGACACATCTAGACACAGCGAGAGAGAGACACATCTAGACACAGCGAGAGAGAGAGACACATCTAGACACAGCGAGAGAGAGACACACATCTAGACACAGCGAGAGAGAGACACATCTAGACACAGCGAGAGAGAGACTCATCTAGACACATCGAGAGAGAGACACATCTAGACACAGCGAGAGAGAGACACATCTAGACACAGAGAGAGAGAGACACATCTTGACACACAGAGAGAGAGAGAGAGAGAGATACATCTAGACATAGCGAGAGAGAGACACATCTAGACACAGCGAGAGAGAGACACATCTAGACACAGCGAGAGAGAGACAAATCTAGACACAGCAAGAGAGAGACACATCTAGACACAGCGAGAGAGAGACACAGCGAGAGAGAGACACATCTAGACACAGCGAGAGAGAGACACATCGAGAGAGAGACACATCTAGACACAGCGAGACAGAGACACATCTAGACACAGAGAGAGAGAGACACATCTAGACACAGCGAGAGAGAGACACAGCGAGAGAGAGACACATCTAGACACAGCGAGAGAGAGACACATCGAGAGAGAGACACATCTAGACACAGCGAGAGAGAGACACATCTAGACACAGCGAGAGAGAGACACATCTAGACACAGCGAGAGAGAGACACATCTAGACACAGCGAGAGAGAGACACATCTAGACACAGAGAGAGAGAGAGATACATCTAGACAGAGAGAGAGAGATACATCTAGACAGAGAGAGAGAGAGAGAGCGATACATCTAGACAGAGAGAGAGAGAGAGAGAGATACATCTAGACAGAGAGAGAGAGAGAGAGAGATACATCTAGACAGAGAGAGAGAGAGAGAGAGATACATCTAGACAGAGAGAGAGAGATACATCTAGACAGAGAGAGAGAGATACATCTAGACAGAGAGAGAGAGATACATCTAGACAGAGAGAGAGAGATACATCTAGACACAGAGAGAGAGATACATCTAGACACAGAGAGAGAGATACATCTAGACAGAGAGAGAGAGAGATACATCTAGACAGAGAGAGAGAGAGATACATCTAGGCAGAGAGAGAGAGAGAGATACATCTAGGCAGAGAGAGAGAGATACATCTAGGCAGAGAGAGATATACATCTAGGCAGAGAGAGAGATACATCTAGACAGAGAGAGAGAGAGACACATCTAGACACAGCGAGAGAGAGACACATCTAGACACAGCGAGAGAGAGACACATCTAGACACAGCGAGAGAGAGACACATCTAGACACAGAGAGAGAGAGAGATACATCTAGACACAGCGAGATAGAGACACATCTAGACACAGCGAGAGAGAGACACATCTAGACACAGCGAGAGAGAGACACATCTAGACACAGCGAGAGAGAGACACATCTAGACACAGCGAGAGAGAGACACATCTAGACACAGCGAGAGAGAGACACATCTAGACACAGAGAGAGAGAGAGATACATCTAGACAGAGAGAGAGAGAGATACATCTAGACAGAGAGAGAGAGAGATACATCTAGACAGAGAGAGAGAGAGATACATCTAGACAGAGAGAGAGAGAGATACATCTAGACAGAGAGAGAGAGAGATACATCTAGACAGAGAGAGAGAGAGATACATCTAGACACAGCGAGAGAGAGACACATCTAGACACAGCGAGAGAGAGACACATCTAGACACAGCGAGAGAGAGACACATCTAGACACAGCGAGAGAGAGACACATCTAGACACAGCGAGAGAGAGACACATCTAGACACAGAGAGAGAGAGATACATCTAGACAGAGAGAGAGAGAGAGAGATACATCTAGACAGAGAGAGAGAGAGATACATCTAGACAGAGAGAGAGAGAGATACATCTAGACAGAGAGAGAGAGAGATACATCTAGACAGAGAGAGAGAGAGATACATCTAGACAGAGAGAGAGAGAGATACATCTAGACAGAGAGAGAGAGATACATCTAGACAGAGAGAGAGATACATCTAGACAGAGAGAGAGAGATACATCTAGACAGAGAGAGAGAGAGATACATCTAGACACAGAGAGAGAGATACATCTAGACACAGAGAGAGAGATACATCTAGACAGAGAGAGAGAGAGATACATCTAGACAGAGAGAGAGAGAGATACATCTAGGCAGAGAGAGAGAGAGAGATACATCTAGGCAGAGAGAGAGAGATACATCTAGGCAGAGAGAGAGATACATCTAGACAGAGAGAGAGAGATACATCTAGACAGAGAGAGAGAGATACATCTAGACACAGCGAGAGAGAGACACATCTAGACACAGCGAGAGAGAGACACATCTAGACACAGCGAGAGAGAGACACATCTAGACACAGCGAGAGAGAGAGACACATCTAGACACAGCGAGAGAGAGACACACATCTAGACACAGCGAGAGAGACACATCTAGACACAGCGAGAGAGAGACTCATCTAGACACATCGAGAGAGAGACACATCTAGACACAGCGAGAGAGAGACACATCTAGACACAGAGAGAGAGAGACACATCTTGACACACAGAGAGAGAGAGAGAGAGATACATCTAGACACAGCGAGAGAGAGACACATCTAGACACAGCGAGAGAGAGACACATCTAGACACAGCGAGAGAGAGACAAATCTAGACACAGCGAGAGAGAGACACATCTAGACACAGCGAGAGAGAGACACATCGAGAGAGAGACACATCTAGACACAGCGAGACAGAGACACATCTAGACACAGAGAGAGAGAGACACATCTAGACACAGCGAGAGAGAGACACAGCGAGAGAGAGACACATCTAGACACAGCGAGAGAGAGACACATCGAGAGAGAGACACATCTAGACACAGCGAGAGAGAGACACATCTAGACACAGCGAGAGAGAGACACATCTAGACACAGCGAGAGAGAGACTCATCTAGACACAGAGAGAGAGAGAGATACATCTAGACAGAGAGAGAGAGAGATACATCTAGACAGAGAGAGAGAGAGATACATCTAGACAGAGAGAGAGAGAGATACATCTAGACAGAGAGAGAGAGAGAGCGATACATCTAGACAGAGAGAGAGAGAGAGATACATCTAGACAGAGAGAGAGAGAGACAGCGAGAGAGAGACATCTAGACACAGCAAGAGAGAGACACATCGAGAGAGAGACACATCTAGACACAGCGAGACAGAGACACATCTAGACACAGAGAGAGAGAGACACATCTAGACACAGCGAGAGAGAGACACAGCGAGAGAGAGACACATCTAGACACAGCGAGACAGAGACACATCTAGACACAGAGAGAGAGAGACACATCTAGACACAGCGAGAGAGAGACACAGCGAGAGAGAGACACATCTAGACACAGCGAGAGAGAGACACATCGAGAGAGAGACACATCTAGACACAGCGAGAGAGAGACACATCTAGACACAGCGAGAGAGAGACACATCTAGACACAGCGAGAGAGAGACACATCTAGACACAGCGAGAGAGAGACACATCTAGACACAGAGAGAGAGAGAGATACATCTAGACAGAGAGAGAGAGAGATACATCTAGACAGAGAGAGAGAGAGATACATCTAGACAGAGAGAGAGAGAGATACATCTAGACAGAGAGAGAGAGAGATACATCTAGACACAGAGAGAGAGAGAGATACATCTAGACAGAGAGAGAGAGAGATACATCTAGACAGAGAGAGAGAGAGATACATCTAGACAGAGAGAGAGAGAGATACATCTAGACAGAGAGAGAGAGAGAGCGATACATCTAGACAGAGAGAGAGAGAGAGATACATCTAGACAGAGAGAGAGAGAGACAGCGAGAGAGAGACATCTAGACACAGCAAGAGAGAGACACATCTAGACACAGCGAGAGAGAGACACAGCGAGAGAGAGACACATCTAGACACAGCGAGAGAGAGACACATCGAGAGAGAGACACATCTAGACACAGCGAGACAGAGACACATCTAGACACAGAGAGAGAGAGACACATCTAGACACAGCGAGAGAGAGACACAGCGAGAGAGAGACACATCTAGACACAGCGAGAGAGAGACACATCGAGAGAGAGACACATCTAGACACAGCGAGAGAGAGACACATCTAGACACAGCGAGAGAGAGACACATCTAGACACAGCGAGAGAGAGACACATCTAGACACAGAGAGAGAGAGAGAGATACATCTAGACAGAGAGAGAGCGAGATACATCTAGACAGAGAGAGAGAGAGAGAGCGATACATCTAGACAGAGAGAGAGAGAGAGAGAGATACATCTAGACAGAGAGAGAGAGAGACAGCGAGAGAGAGACACATCTAGACACAGCGAGAGAGAGACACATCGAGAGAGAGACACATCTAGACACAGCGAGACAGAGACACATCTAGACACAGAGAGAGAGAGACACATCTAGACACAGCGAGAGAGAGACACAGCGAGAGAGAGACACATCTAGACACAGCGAGACAGAGACACATCTAGACACAGAGAGAGAGAGACACATCTAGACACAGCGAGAGAGAGACACAGCGAGAGAGAGACACATCTAGACACAGCGAGAGAGAGACACATCGAGAGAGAGACACATCTAGACACAGCGAGAGAGAGACACATCTAGACACAGCGAGAGAGAGACACATCTAGACACAGCGAGAGAGAGACACATCTAGACACAGAGAGAGAGAGAGTTAGATACATCTAGACAGAGAGAGAGAGAGATACATCTAGACAGAGAGAGAGAGAGAGAGCGATACATCTAGACAGAGAGAGAGAGAGAGAGAGATACATCTAGACAGAGAGAGAGAGAGAGAGAGAGATACATCTAGACAGAGAGAGAGAGAGAGAGAGAGATACATCTAGACAGAGAGAGAGAGATACATCTAGACAGAGAGAGAGAGATACATCTAGACAGAGAGAGAGAGATACATCTAGACAGCGAGAGAGAGACACATCTAGACACAGCGAGACAGAGACACATCTAGACACAGAGAGAGAGAGAGACACATCTAGACACAGCGAGAGAGAGACACATCGAGAGAGAGACACATCTAGACACAGCGAGAGAGAGACACATCTAGACACAGCGAGAGAGAGACACATCTAGACACAGCGAGAGAGAGACACATCTAGACACAGCGAGAGAGAGACACATCTAGACACAGAGAGAGAGAGAGATACATCTAGACAGAGAGAGAGAGAGATACATCTAGACAGAGAGAGAGAGAGAGCGATACATCTAGACAGAGAGAGAGAGAGAGAGAGATACATCTAGACAGAGAGAGAGAGAGAGATACATCTAGACAGAGAGAGAGAGATACATCTAGACAGAGAGAGAGAGATACATCTAGACAGAGAGAGAGAGACACATCTAGACACAGCGAGAGAGAGACACATCTAGACACAGCGAGAGAGAGACACATCTAGACACAGCGAGAGAGAGACACATCTAGACACAGCGAGAGAGAGACACATCTAGACACAGAGAGAGAGAGAGATACATCTAGACAGAGAGAGAGAGAGATACATCTAGACAGAGAGAGAGAGAGATACATCTAGACAGAGAGAGAGAGAGATATATCTAGACAGAGAGAGAGAGAGATACATCTAGACAGAGAGAGAGAGAGATACATCTAGACAGAGAGAGAGAGAGATACATCTAGACACAGCGAGAGAGAGACACATCTAGACACAGCGAGAGAGAGACACATCTAGACACAGCGAGAGAGAGACACATCTAGACACAGCGAGAGAGAGACACATCTAGACACAGCGAGAGAGAGACACATCTAGACACAGAGAGAGAGAGATACATCTAGACAGAGAGAGAGAGAGAGAGATACATCTAGACAGAGAGAGAGAGAGATACAGCTAGACAGAGAGAGAGAGAGATACATCTAGACAGAGAGAGAGAGAGATACATCTAGACAGAGAGAGAGAGATACATCTAGACAGAGAGAGAGAGATACATCTAGACAGAGAGAGAGATACATCTAGACAGAGAGAGAGAGAGAGATACATCTAGACAGAGAGAGAGAGAGAGATACATCTAGACAGAGAGAGAGAGAGATACATCTAGACAGAGAGAGAGAGAGATACATCTAGACAGAGAGAGAGAGAGATACATCTAGACAGAGAGAGAGAGATACATCTAGACAGAGAGAGAGATACATCTAGACAGAGAGAGAGAGATACATCTAGACAGAGAGAGAGAGATACATCTAGACACAGAGAGAGAGATACATCTAGACACAGAGAGAGAGATACATCTAGACAGAGAGAGAGAGAGATACATCTAGACAGAGAGAGAGAGAGATACATCTAGGCAGAGAGAGAGAGAGAGAGAGAGATACATCTAGGCAGAGAGAGAGAGATACATCTAGGCAGAGAGAGAGATACATCTAGACAGAGAGAGAGAGATACATCTAGACAGAGAGAGAGAGATACATCTAGACACAGCGAGAGAGAGACACATCTAGACACAGCGAGAGAGAGACACATCTAGACACAGCGAGAGAGAGACACATCTAGACACAGCGAGAGAGAGAGACACATCTAGACACAGCGAGAGAGAGACACACATCTAGACACAGCGAGAGAGAGACACATCTAGACACAGCGAGAGAGAGACTCATCTAGACACATCGAGAGAGAGACACATCTAGACACAGCGAGAGAGAGACACATCTAGACACAGAGAGAGAGAGACACATCTTGACACACAGAGAGAGAGAGAGAGAGATACATCTAGACACAGCGAGAGAGAGACACATCTAGACACAGCGAGAGAGAGACACATCTAGACACAGCGAGAGAGAGACAAATCTAGACACAGCGAGAGAGAGACACATCTAGACACAGCGAGAGAGAGACACATCGAGAGAGAGACACATCTAGACACAGCGAGACAGAGACACATCTAGACACAGAGAGAGAGAGACACATCTAGACACAGCGAGAGAGAGACACAGCGAGAGAGAGACACATCTAGACACAGCGAGAGAGAGACACATCTAGACACAGCGAGAGAGAGACACATCTAGACACAGCGAGAGAGAGACACATCTAGACACACAGAGAGAGAGAGATACATCTAGACAGAGAGAGAGATACATCTAGACAGAGAGAGAGAGAGATACATCTAGACAGAGAGAGAGAGAGATACATCTAGACAGAGAGAGAGAGAGAGCGATACATCTAGACAGAGAGAGAGAGAGAGATACATCTAGACAGAGAGAGAGAGAGACAGCGAGAGAGAGACATCTAGACACAGCAAGAGAGAGACACATCGAGAGAGAGACACATCTAGACACAGCGAGACAGAGACACATCTAGACACAGAGAGAGAGAGACACATCTAGACACAGCGAGAGAGAGACACAGCGAGAGAGAGACACATCTAGACACAGCGAGACAGAGACACATCTAGACACAGAGAGAGAGAGACACATCTAGACACAGCGAGAGAGAGACACAGCGAGAGAGAGACACATCTAGACACAGCGAGAGAGAGACACATCGAGAGAGAGACACATCTAGACACAGCGAGAGAGAGACACATCTAGACACAGCGAGAGAGAGACACATCTAGACACAGCGAGAGAGAGACACATCTAGACACAGCGAGAGAGAGACACATCTAGACACAGAGAGAGAGAGAGATACATCTAGACAGAGAGAGAGAGAGATACATCTAGACAGAGAGAGAGAGAGATACATCTAGACAGAGAGAGAGAGAGATACATCTAGACAGAGAGAGAGAGAGATACATCTAGACACAGAGAGAGAGAGAGATACATCTAGACAGAGAGAGAGAGAGATACATCTAGACAGAGAGAGAGAGAGATACATCTAGACAGAGAGAGAGAGAGATACATCTAGACAGAGAGAGAGAGAGAGCGATACATCTAGACAGAGAGAGAGAGAGAGATACATCTAGACAGAGAGAGAGAGAGACAGCGAGAGAGAGACATCTAGACACAGCAAGAGAGAGACACATCGAGAGAGAGACACATCTAGACACAGCGAGACAGAGACACATCTAGACACAGAGAGAGAGAGACACATCTAGACACAGCGAGAGAGAGACACAGCGAGAGAGAGACACATCTAGACACAGCGAGACAGAGACACATCTAGACACAGAGAGAGAGAGACACATCTAGACACAGCGAGAGAGAGACACAGCGAGAGAGAGACACATCTAGACACAGCGAGAGAGAGACACATCGAGAGAGAGACACATCTAGACACAGCGAGAGAGAGACACATCTAGACACAGCGAGAGAGAGACACATCTAGACACAGCGAGAGAGAGACACATCTAGACACAGCGAGAGAGAGACACATCTAGACACAGAGAGAGAGAGAGAGATACATCTAGACAGAGAGAGAGAGAGATACATCTAGACAGAGAGAGAGAGAGATACATCTAGACAGAGAGAGAGAGAGATACATCTAGACAGAGAGAGAGAGAGATACATCTAGACACAGCGAGAGAGAGACACATCTAGACACAGCGAGAGAGAGACACATCTAGACACAGCGAGAGAGAGACACATCTAGACACAGCGAGAGAGAGACACATCTAGACACAGCGAGAGAGAGACACATCTAGACAGAGAGAGAGAGAGAGAGATACATCTAGACAGAGAGAGAGAGAGATACATCTAGACAGAGAGAGAGAGAGATACATCTAGACAGAGAGAGAGAGAGATACATCTAGACAGAGAGAGAGAGATACATCTAGACAGAGAGAGAGAGATACATCTAGACAGAGAGAGAGATACATCTAGACAGAGAGAGAGAGAGAGAGATCCATCTAGACAGAGAGAGAGAGAGAGATCCATCTAGACAGAGAGAGAGAGAGATACATCTAGACAGAGAGAGAGAGAGATACATCTAGACAGAGAGAGAGAGATACATCTAGACAGAGAGAGAGAGATACAACTAGACAGAGAGAGAGAGATACATCTAGACAGAGAGAGAGATACATCTAGACAGAGAGAGAGAGAGATACATCTAGACAGAGAGAGAGAGATACATCTAGACACAGAGAGAGAGATACATCTAGACACAGAGAGAGAGATACATCTAGACACAGAGAGAGAGATACATCTAGACAGAGAGAGAGAGAGATACATCTAGACAGAGAGAGAGAGAGATACATCTACGCAGAGAGAGAGATACATCTAGGCAGAGAGAGAGAGATACATCTAGGCAGAGAGAGAGATACATCTAGACAGAGAGAGAGAGATACATCTAGACAGAGAGAGAGAGACACATCTAGACACAGCGAGAGAGAGACACATCTAGACACAGCGAGAGAGAGACACATCTAGACACAGCGAGAGAGAGACACATCTAGACACAGAGAGAGAGAGAGATACATCTAGACAGAGAGAGAGAGAGATACATCTAGACAGAGAGAGAGAGAGATACATCTAGACAGAGAGAGAGAGAGATACATCTAGACAGAGAGAGAGAGAGATACATCTAGACAGAGAGAGAGAGAGATACATCTAGACAGAGAGAGAGAGAGATACATCTAGACACAGCGAGAGAGAGACACATCTAGACACAGCGAGAGAGAGACACATCTAGACACAGCGAGAGAGAGACACATCTAGACACAGCGAGAGAGAGACACATCTAGACACAGAGAGAGAGAGAGATACATCTAGACAGAGAGAGAGAGAGAGAGATACATCTAGACAGAGAGAGAGAGAGATACAGCTAGACAGAGAGAGAGAGAGATACATCTAGACAGAGAGAGAGAGAGATACATCTAGACAGAGAGAGAGAGATACATCTAGACAGAGAGAGAGAGATACATCTAGACAGAGAGAGAGATACATCTAGACAGAGAGAGAGAGAGAGATACATCTAGACAGAGAGAGAGAGAGAGATACATCTAGACAGAGAGAGAGAGAGATACATCTAGACAGAGAGAGAGAGAGATACATCTAGACAGAGAGAGAGAGAGATACATCTAGACAGAGAGAGAGAGATACATCTAGACAGAGAGAGAGATACATCTAGACAGAGAGAGAGAGATACATCTAGACAGAGAGAGAGAGATACATCTAGACACAGAGAGAGAGATACATCTAGAAACAGAGAGAGATACATCTAGACAGAGAGAGAGAGAGATACATCTAGACAGAGAGAGAGAGAGATACATCTAGGCAGAGAGAGAGAGAGAGATACATCTAGGCAGAGAGAGAGAGATACATCTAGGCAGAGAGAGAGATACATCTAGACAGAGAGAGAGAGATACATCTAGACAGAGAGAGAGAGATACATCTAGACACAGCGTCAGAGAGACACATCTAGACACAGCGAGAGAGAGACACATCTAGACACAGCGAGAGAGAGACACATCTAGACACAGCGAGAGAGAGACACACATCTAGACACAGCGAGAGAGAGACACATCTAGACACAGCGAGAGAGAGACTCATCTAGACACATCGAGAGAGAGACACATCTAGACACAGCGAGAGAGAGACACATCTAGACACAGAGAGAGAGAGACACATCTTGACACACAGAGAGAGAGAGAGAGAGATACATCTAGACACAGCGAGAGAGAGACACATCTAGACACAGCGAGAGAGAGACACATCTAGACACAGCGAGAGAGAGACAAATCTAGACACAGCGAGAGAGAGACACATCTAGACACAGCGAGAGAGAGACACAGCGAGAGAGAGACACATCTAGACACAGCGAGAGAGAGACACATCGAGAGAGAGACACATCTAGACACAGCGAGACAGAGACACATCTAGACACAGAGAGAGAGAGACACATCTAGACACAGCGAGAGAGAGACACAGCGAGAGAGAGACACATCTAGACACAGCGAGAGAGAGACACATCGAGAGAGAGACACATCTAGACACAGCGAGAGAGAGACACATCTAGACACAGCGAGAGAGAGACACATCTAGACACAGCGAGAGAGAGACACATCTAGACACAGAGAGAGAGAGAGATACATCTAGACAGAGAGAGAGAGAGATACATCTAGACAGAGAGAGAGAGAGATACATCTAGACAGAGAGAGAGAGAGAGCGATACATCTAGACAGAGAGAGAGAGAGAGATACATCTAGACAGAGAGAGAGAGAGACAGCGAGAGAGAGACATCTAGACACAGCAAGAGAGAGACACATCGAGAGAGAGACACATCTAGACACAGCGAGACAGAGACACATCTAGACACAGAGAGAGAGAGACACATCTAGACACAGCGAGAGAGAGACACAGCGAGAGAGAGACACATCTAGACACAGCGAGACAGAGACACATCTAGACACAGAGAGAGAGAGACACATCTAGACACAGCGAGAGAGAGACACAGCGAGAGAGAGACACATCTAGACACAGCGAGAGAGAGACACATCGAGAGAGAGACACATCTAGACACAGCGAGAGAGAGACACATCTAGACACAGCGAGAGAGAGACACATCTAGACACAGCGAGAGAGAGACACATCTAGACACAGCGAGAGAGAGAGACACATCTAGACACAGAGAGAGAGAGATACATCTAGACAGAGAGAGAGAGAGATACATCTAGACAGAGAGAGAGAGAGATACATCTAGACAGAGAGAGAGAGAGATACATCTAGACAGAGAGAGAGAGAGATACATCTAGACAGAGAGAGAGAGAGATACATCTAGACACAGCGAGAGAGAGACACATCTAGACACAGCGAGAGAGAGACACATCTAGACACAGCGAGAGAGAGACACATCTAGACACAGCGAGAGAGAGACACATCTAGACACAGCGAGAGAGAGACACATCTAGACAGAGAGAGAGAGAGAGAGATACATCTAGACAGAGAGAGAGAGAGATACATCTAGACAGAGAGAGAGAGAGATACATCTAGACAGAGAGAGAGAGAGATACATCTAGACACAGAGAGAGAGATACATCTAGACACAGAGAGAGAGATACATCTAGACAGAGAGAGAGAGAGATACATCTAGACAGAGAGAGAGAGAGATACATCTAGGCAGAGAGAGAGAGAGAGATACATCTAGGCAGAGAGAGAGAGATACATCTAGGCAGAGAGAGAGATACATCTAGACAGAGAGAGAGAGATACATCTAGACAGAGAGAGAGAGATACATCTAGACACAGCGAGAGAGAGACACATCTAGACACAGCGAGAGAGAGACACATCTAGACACAGCGAGAGAGAGACACATCTAGACACAGCGAGAGAGAGAGACACATCTAGACACAGCGAGAGAGAGACACACATCTAGACACAGCGAGAGAGAGACACATCTAGACACAGCGAGAGAGAGACTCATCTAGACACATCGAGAGAGAGACACATCTAGACACAGCGAGAGAGAGACACATCTAGACACAGAGAGAGAGAGACACATCTTGACACACAGAGAGAGAGAGAGAGAGATACATCTAGACACAGCGAGAGAGAGACACATCTAGACACAGCGAGAGAGAGACACATCTAGACACAGCGAGAGAGAGACAAATCTAGACACAGCGAGAGAGAGACACATCTAGACACAGCGAGAGAGAGACACAGCGAGAGAGAGACACATCTAGACACAGCGAGAGAGAGACACATCGAGAGAGAGACACATCTAGACACAGCGAGACAGAGACACATCTAGACACAGAGAGAGAGAGACACATCTAGACACAGCGAGAGAGAGACACAGCGAGAGAGAGACACATCTAGACACAGCGAGAGAGAGACACATCGAGAGAGAGACACATCTAGACACAGCGAGAGAGAGACACATCTAGACACAGCGAGAGAGAGACACATCTAGACACAGCGAGAGAGAGACACATCTAGACACAGAGAGAGAGAGAGATACATCTAGACAGAGAGAGAGAGAGATACATCTAGACAGAGAGAGAGAGAGATACATCTAGACAGAGAGAGAGAGAGAGCGATACATCTAGACAGAGAGAGAGAGATACATCTAGACAGAGAGAGAGAGAGACAGCGAGAGAGAGACATCTAGACACAGCAAGAGAGAGACACATCGAGAGAGAGACACATCTAGACACAGCGAGACAGAGACACATCTAGACACAGAGAGAGAGAGACACATCTAGACACAGCGAGAGAGAGACACAGCGAGAGAGAGACACATCTAGACACAGCGAGACAGAGACACATCTAGACACAGAGAGAGAGAGACACATCTAGACACAGCGAGAGAGAGACACAGCGAGAGAGAGACACATCTAGACACAGCGAGAGAGAGACACATCGAGAGAGAGACACATCTAGACACAGCGAGAGAGAGACACATCTAGACACAGCGAGAGAGAGACACATCTAGACACAGCGAGAGAGAGACACATCTAGACACAGCGAGAGAGAGAGACACATCTAGACACAGAGAGAGAGAGAGATACATCTAGACAGAGAGAGAGAGAGATACATCTAGACAGAGAGAGAGAGAGATACATCTAGACAGAGAGAGAGAGAGATACATCTAGACAGAGAGAGAGAGAGATACATCTAGACAGAGAGAGAGAGAGATACATCTAGACACAGCGAGAGAGAGACACATCTAGACACAGCGAGAGAGAGACACATCTAGACACAGCGAGAGAGAGACACATCTAGACACAGCGAGAGAGAGACACATCTAGACACAGCGAGAGAGAGACACATCTAGACAGAGAGAGAGAGAGAGATACATCTAGACAGAGAGAGAGAGAGATACATCTAGACAGAGAGAGAGAGAGATACATCTAGACAGAGAGAGAGAGAGATACATCTAGACAGAGAGAGAGAGATACATCTAGACAGAGAGAGAGAGATACATCTAGACAGAGAGAGAGATACATCTAGACAGAGAGAGAGAGAGAGAGATCCATCTAGACAGAGAGAGAGAGAGAGATCCATCTAGACAGAGAGAGAGAGAGATACATCTAGACAGAGAGAGAGAGATACATCTAGACAGAGAGAGAGAGAGATACAACTAGACAGAGAGAGAGAGATACATCTAGACAGAGAGAGAGATACATCTAGACAGAGAGAGAGAGATACATCTAGACAGAGAGAGAGAGATACATCTAGACACAGAGAGAGAGATACATCTAGACACAGAGAGAGAGATACATCTAGACACAGAGAGAGAGATACATCTAGACAGAGAGAGAGAGAGATACATCTAGACAGAGAGAGAGAGAGATACATCTAGGCAGAGAGAGAGATACATCTAGGCAGAGAGAGAGAGATACATCTAGGCAGAGAGAGAGATACATCTAGACAGAGAGAGAGAGATACATCTAGACAGAGAGAGAGAGATACATCTAGACACAGCGAGAGAGAGACACATCTAGACACAGCGAGAGAGAGACACATCTAGACACAGCGAGAGAGAGACACATCTAGACACAGCGAGAGAGAGAGACACATCTAGACACAGCGAGAGAGAGAGACACATCTAGACACAGCGAGAGAGAGACACACATCTAGACACAGCGAGAGAGAGACACATCTAGACACAGCGAGAGAGAGACTCATCTAGACACATCGAGAGAGAGACACATCTAGACACAGCGAGAGAGAGACACATCTAGACACAGAGAGAGAGAGACACATCTTGACACACAGAGAGAGAGAGAGAGAGATACATCTAGACACAGCGAGAGAGAGACACATCTAGACACAGCGAGAGAGAGACACATCTAGACACAGCGAGAGAGAGACAAATCTAGACACAGCGAGAGAGAGACACATCTAGACACAGCGAGAGAGAGACACAGCGAGAGAGAGACACATCTAGACACAGCGAGAGAGAGACACATCGAGAGAGAGACACATCTAGACACAGCGAGACAGAGACACATCAGACACAGAGAGAGAGAGACACATCTAGACACAGCGAGAGAGAGACACAGCGAGAGAGAGACACATCTAGACACAGCGAGAGAGAGACACATCTAGACACAGCGAGAGAGAGACACATCTAGACACAGAGAGAGAGAGAGAGATACATCTAGACAGAGAGAGAGAGAGAGATACATCTAGACAGAGAGAGAGAGAGAGAGAGATACATCTAGACAGAGAGAGAGAGAGAGATACATCTAGACAGAGAGAGAGAGAGAGAGAGATACATCTAGACAGAGAGAGAGAGATACATCTAGACAGAGAGAGAGAGACACATCTAGACACAGCGAGAGAGAGACACATCTAGACACAGCGAGAGAGAGACACATCTAGACACAGCGAGAGAGAGACACATCTAGACACAGCGAGAGAGAGACACATCTAGACACAGAGAGAGAGAGAGATACATCTAGACAGAGAGAGAGAGAGATACATCTAGACAGAGAGAGAGAGAGATACATCTAGACAGAGAGAGAGAGAGATACATCTAGACAGAGAGAGAGAGATACATCTAGACAGAGAGAGAGAGAGATACATCTAGACAGAGAGAGAGAGAGATACATCTAGACACAGCGAGAGAGAGACACATCTAGACACAGCGAGAGAGAGACACATCTAGACACAGCGAGAGAGAGACACATCTAGACACAGCGAGAGAGAGACACATCTAGACACAGCGAGAGAGAGACACATCTAGACACAGAGAGAGAGAGAGATACATCTAGACAGAGAGAGAGAGAGAGAGATACATCTAGACAGAGAGAGAGAGAGATACAGCTAGACAGAGAGAGAGAGAGATACATCTAGACAGAGAGAGAGAGAGATACATCTAGACAGAGAGAGAGAGATACATCTAGACAGAGAGAGAGAGATACATCTAGACAGAGAGAGAGATACATCTAGACAGAGAGAGAGAGAGAGAGATACATCTAGACAGAGAGAGAGAGAGAGATACATCTAGACAGAGAGAGAGAGAGATACATCTAGACAGAGAGAGAGAGAGATACATCTAGACAGAGAGAGAGAGAGATACATCTAGGCAGAGAGAGAGAGAGAGATACATCTAGGCAGAGAGAGAGAGTTACATCTAGGCAGAGAGAGAGATACATCTAGACAGAGAGAGAGAGATACATCTAGACAGAGAGAGAGAGATACATCTAGACACAGCGAGAGAGAGACACATCTAGACACAGCGAGAGAGAGACACATCTAGACACAGCGAGAGAGAGACACATCTAGACACAGCGAGAGAGAGAGACACATCTAGACACAGCGAGAGAGAGACACACATCTAGACACAGCGAGAGAGAGACACATCTAGACACAGCGAGAGAGAGACTCATCTAGACACATCGAGAGAGAGACACATCTAGACACAGCGAGAGAGAGACACATCTAGACACAGAGAGAGAGAGACACATCTTGACACACAGAGAGAGAGAGAGAGAGATACATCTAGACACAGCGAGAGAGAGACACATCTAGACACAGCGAGAGAGAGACACAGCGAGAGAGAGACACATCTAGACACAGCGAGAGAGAGACACATCTAGACACAGAGAGAGAGAGAGATACATCTAGACAGAGAGAGAGAGAGATACATCTAGACACAGAGAGAGAGAGAGAGCGATACATCTAGACAGAGAGAGAGAGAGAGATACATCTAGACAGAGAGAGAGAGAGACAGCGAGAGAGAGACACATCTAGACACAGCGAGAGAGAGACACATCGAGAGAGAGACACATCTAGACACAGCAAGACAGAGACACATCTAGACACAGAGAGAGAGAGACACATCTAGACACAGCGAGAGAGAGACACAGCGAGAGAGAGACACATCTAGACACAGCGAGACAGAGACACATCTAGACACAGAGAGAGAGAGACACATCTAGACACAGCGAGAGAGAGACACAGCGAGAGAGAGACACATCTAGACACAGCGAGAGAGAGACACATCGAGAGAGAGACACATCTAGACACAGTGAGAGAGAGACACATCTAGACACAGCGAGAGAGAGACACATCTAGACACAGCGAGAGAGAGACACATCTAGACACAGAGAGAGAGAGAGAGATACATCTAGACAGAGAGAGAGAGAGAGAGCGATACATCTAGAAAGAGAGAGAGAGAGAGATACATCTAGACAGAGAGAGAGAGAGAGAGAGAGATACATCTAGACAGAGAGAGAGAGATACATCTAGACAGAGAGAGAGAGATACATCTAGACAGCGAGAGAGAGACACATCTAGACACAGCGAGAGAGAGACACATCTAGACACAGCGAGAGAGAGACACATCTAGACACAGCGAGAGAGAGACACATCTAGACACAGAGAGAGAGAGAGATACATCTAGACAGAGAGAGAGAGAGATACATCTAGACAGAGAGAGAGAGAGATACATCTAGACAGAGAGAGAGAGATACATCTAGACAGAGAGAGAGAGATACATCTAGACAGAGAGAGAGAGATACATCTAGACAGAGAGAGAGATACATCTAGACAGAGAGAGAGAGAGATACATCTAGACAGAGAGAGAGAGAGATACATCTAGACAGAGAGAGAGAGAGATACATCTAGGCAGAGAGAGAGAGAGAGATACATCTAGGCAGAGAGACAGAGTTACATCTAGGCAGAGAGAGAGATACATCTAGACAGAGAGAGAGAGATACATCTAGACAGAGAGAGAGAGATACATCTAGACACAGCGAGAGAGAGACACATCTAGACACAGCGAGAGAGAGACACATCTAGACACAGCGAGAGAGAGACACATCTAGACACAGCGAGAGAGAGAGACACATCTAGACACAGCGAGAGAGAGACACACATCTAGACACAGCGAGAGAGAGACACATCTAGACACAGCGAGAGAGAGACTCATCTAGACACATCGAGAGAGAGACACATCTAGACACAGCGAGAGAGAGACACATCTAGACACAGAGAGAGAGAGACACATCTTGACACACAGAGAGAGAGAGAGAGAGATACATCTAGACACAGCGAGAGAGAGACACATCTAGACACAGCGAGAGAGAGACACATCTAGACACAGCGAGAGAGAGACAAATCTAGACACAGCGAGAGAGAGACACATCTAGACACAGCGAGAGAGAGACACAGCGAGAGAGAGACACATCTAGACACAGCGAGAGAGAGACACATCGAGAGAGAGACACATCTAGACACAGCGAGACAGAGACACATCTAGACACAGAGAGAGAGAGACACATCTAGACACAGCGAGAGAGAGACACAGCGAGAGAGAGACACATCTAGACACAGCGAGAGAGAGACACATCGAGAGAGAGACACATCTAGACACAGCGAGAGAGAGACACATCTAGACACAGCGAGAGAGAGACACATCTAGACACAGCGAGAGAGAGACACATCTAGACACAGAGAGAGAGAGAGATACATCTAGACAGAGAGAGAGAGAGATACATCTAGACAGAGAGAGAGAGAGATACATCTAGGCAGAGAGAGAGAGAGAGATACATCTAGGCAGAGAGAGAGAGTTACATCTAGGCAGAGAGAGAGATACATCTAGACAGAGAGAGAGAGATACATCTAGACAGAGAGAGAGAGATACATCTAGACACAGCGAGAGAGAGACACATCTAGACACAGCGAGAGAGAGACACATCTAGACACAGCGAGAGAGAGACACATCTAGACACAGCGAGAGAGAGAGACACATCTAGACACAGCGAGAGAGAGACACACATCTAGACACAGCGAGAGAGAGACACATCTAGACACAGCGAGAGAGAGACTCATCTAGACACATCGAGAGAGAGACACATCTAGACACAGCGAGAGAGAGACACATCTAGACACAGAGAGAGAGAGACACATCTTGACACACAGAGAGAGAGAGAGAGAGATACATCTAGACACAGCGAGAGAGAGACACATCTAGACACAGCGAGAGAGAGACACAGCGAGAGAGAGACACATCTAGACACAGCGAGAGAGAGACACATCGAGAGAGAGACACATCTAGACACAGCGAGACAGAGACACATCTAGACACAGAGAGAGAGAGACACATCTAGACACAGCGAGAGAGAGACACAGCGAGAGAGAGACACATCTAGACACAGCGAGAGAGAGACACATCGAGAGAGAGACACATCTAGACACAGCGAGAGAGAGACACATCTAGACACAGCGAGAGAGAGACACATCTAGACACAGCGAGAGAGAGACACATCTAGACACAGAGAGAGAGAGAGATACATCTAGACAGAGAGAGAGAGAGATACATCTAGACACAGAGAGAGAGAGAGAGCGATACATCTAGACAGAGAGAGAGAGAGATACATCTAGACAGAGAGAGAGAGAGACAGCGAGAGAGAGACACATCTAGACACAGCGAGAGAGAGACACATCGAGAGAGAGACACATCTAGACACAGCAAGACAGAGACACATCTAGACACAGAGAGAGAGAGACACATCTAGACACAGCGAGAGAGAGACACAGCGAGAGAGAGACACATCTAGACACAGCGAGACAGAGACACATCTAGACACAGAGAGAGAGAGACACATCTAGACACAGCGAGAGAGAGACACAGCGAGAGAGAGACACATCTAGACACAGCGAGAGAGAGACACATCGAGAGAGAGACACATCTAGACACAGTGAGAGAGAGACACATCTAGACACAGCGAGAGAGAGACACATCTAGACACAGCGAGAGAGAGACACATCTAGACACAGAGAGAGAGAGAGAGATACATCTAGACAGAGAGAGAGAGAGAGAGCGATACATCTAGAAAGAGAGAGAGAGAGAGATACATCTAGACAGAGAGAGAGAGAGAGAGAGAGATACATCTAGACAGAGAGAGAGAGAGAGAGAGAGATACATCTAGACAGAGAGAGAGAGATACATCTAGACAGAGAGAGAGAGATACATCTAGACAGCGAGAGAGAGACACATCTAGACACAGCGAGAGAGAGACACATCTAGACACAGCGAGAGAGAGACACATCTAGACACAGCGAGAGAGAGACACATCTAGACACAGAGAGAGAGAGAGATACATCTAGACAGAGAGAGAGAGAGATACATCTAGACAGAGAGAGAGAGAGATACATCTAGACAGAGAGAGAGAGATACATCTAGACAGAGAGAGAGAGATACATCTAGACAGAGAGAGAGAGATACATCTAGACAGAGAGAGAGATACATCTAGACAGAGAGAGAGAGAGATACATCTAGACAGAGAGAGAGAGAGATACATCTAGACAGAGAGAGAGAGAGATACATCTAGGCAGAGAGAGAGAGAGAGATACATCTAGGCAGAGAGAGAGAGTTACATCTAGGCAGAGAGAGAGATACATCTAGACAGAGAGAGAGAGATACATCTAGACAGAGAGAGAGAGATACATCTAGACACAGCGAGAGAGAGACACATCTAGACACAGCGAGAGAGAGACACATCTAGACACAGCGAGAGAGAGACACATCTAGA
Organism: Salmo salar; assembly: GCF_965601325.2. Lineage (NCBI taxonomy): Eukaryota > Metazoa > Chordata > Actinopteri > Salmoniformes > Salmonidae > Salmo > Salmo salar. Next base: position 41,261,393 of record NC_138300.1, read on the forward strand.
CACAGCGAGAGAGAGAGACACATCTAGACACAGCGAGAGAGAGACACACATCTAGACACAGCGAGAGAGAGACACATCTAGACACAGCGAGAGAGAGACTCATCTAGACACATCGAGAGAGAGACACATCTAGACACAGCGAGAGAGAGACACATCTAGACACAGAGAGAGAGAGACACATCTTGACACACAGAGAGAGAGAGAGAGAGATACATCTAGACACAGCGAGAGAGAGACACATCTAGACACAGCGAGAGAGAGACACATCTAGACACAGCGAGAGAGAGACAAATCTAGACACAGCGAGAGAGAGACACATCTAGACACAGCGAGAGAGAGACACAGCGAGAGAGAGACACATCTAGACACAGCGAGAGAGAGACACATCGAGAGAGAGACACATCTAGACACAGCGAGACAGAGACACATCTAGACACAGAGAGAGAGAGACACATCTAGACACAGCGAGAGAGAGACACAGCGAGAGAGAGACACATCTAGACACAGCGAGAGAGAGACACATCGAGAGAGAGACACATCTAGACACAGCGAGAGAGAGACACATCTAGACACAGCGAGAGAGAGACACATCTAGACACAGCGAGAGAGAGACACATCTAGACACAGAGAGAGAGAGAGATACATCTAGACAGAGAGAGAGAGAGATACATCTAGACACAGAGAGAGAGAGAGAGCGATACATCTAGACAGAGAGAGAGAGAGAGATACATCTAGACAGAGAGAGAGAGAGACAGCGAGAGAGAGACACATCTAGACACAGCGAGAGAGAGACACATCGAGAGAGAGACACATCTAGACACAGCGAGACAGAGACACATCTAGACACAGAGAGAGAGAGACACATCTAGACACAGCGAGAGAGAGACACAGCGAGAGAGAGACACATCTAGACACAGCGAGACAGAGACACATCTAGACACAGAGAGAGAGAGACACATCTAGACACAGCGAGAGAGAGACACAGCGAGAGAGAGACACATCTAGACACAGCGAGAGAGAGACACATCGAGAGAGAGACACATCTAGACACAGCGAGAGAGAGACACATCTAGACACAGCGAGAGAGAGACACATCTAGACACAGCGAGAGAGAGACACATCTAGACACAGAGAGAGAGAGAGAGATACATCTAGACAGAGAGAGAGAGAGATACATCTAGACAGAGAGAGAGAGAGAGAGCGATACATCTAGAAAGAGAGAGAGAGAGAGATACATCTAGACAGAGAGAGAGAGAGAGAGAGAGAGATACATCTAGACAGAGAGAGAGAGAGAGAGAGATACATCTAGACAGAGAGAGAGAGATACATCTAGACAGAGAGAGAGAGATACATCTAGACAGCGAGAGAGAGACACATCTAGACACAGCGAGAGAGAGACACATCTAGACACAGCGAGAGAGAGACACATCTAGACACAGCGAGAGAGAGAGACACATCTAGACACAGAGAGAGAGAGAGATACATCTAGACAGAGAGAGAGAGAGATACATCTAGACAGAGAGAGAGAGAGAGATACATCTAGACAGAGAGAGAGAGATACATCTAGACAGAGAGAGAGAGATACATCTAGACAGAGAGAGAGAGATACATCTAGACAGAGAGAGAGATACATCTAGACAGAGAGAGAGAGAGAGAGATACATCTAGACAGAGAGAGAGAGAGAGATACATCTAGACAGAGAGAGAGAGATACATCTAGACAGAGAGAGAGAGAGATACATCTAGACAGAGAGAGAGAGAGATACATCTAGACAGAGAGAGAGAGATACATCTAGACAGAGAGAGAGAGATACATCTAGACAGAGAGAGAGAGATACATCTAGACAGAGAGAGAGAGATACATCTAGACACAGAGAGAGAGATACATCTAGACACAGAGATAGAGATACATCTAGACAGAGAGAGAGAGAGATACATCTAGACAGAGAGAGAGAGATACATCTAGGCAGAGAGAGAGAGAGAGATACATCTAGGCAGAGAGAGAGAGATACATCTAGGCAGAGAGAGATATACATCTAGGCAGAGAGAGAGATACATCTAGACAGAGAGAGAGAGATACATCTAGACACAGCGAGAGAGAGACACATCTAGACACAGCGAGAGAGAGACACATCTAGACACAGCGAGAGAGAGACACATCTAGACACAGCGAGAGAGAGAGACACATCTAGACACAGCGAGAGAGAGACACACATCTAGACACAGCGAGAGAGAGACACATCTAGACACAGCGAGAGAGAGACTCATCTAGACACATCGAGAGAGAGACACATCTAGACACAGCGAGAGAGAGACACATCTAGACACAGAGAGAGAGAGACACATCTTGACACACAGAGAGAGAGAGAGAGAGAGATACATCTAGACACAGCGAGAGAGAGACACATCTAGACACAGCGAGAGAGAGACACATCTAGACACAGCGAGAGAGAGACACATCTAGACACAGCGAGAGAGAGACACATCTAGACACAGCGAGAGAGAGACACAGCGAGAGAGAGACACATCTAGACACAGCGAGAGAGAGACACATCGAGAGAGAGACACATCTAGACACAGCGAGACAGAGACACATCTAGACACAGAGAGAGAGAGACACATCTAGACACAGCGAGAGAGAGACACAGCGAGAGAGAGACACATCTAGACACAGCGAGAGAGAGACACATCGAGAGAGAGACACATCTAGTCACAGCGAGAGAGAGACACATCTAGACACAGCGAGAGAGAGACACATCTAGACACAGCGAGAGAGAGAGAGATACATCTAGACAGAGAGAGAGAGAGATACATCTAGACAGAGAGAGAGAGAGAGAGAGAGCGATACATCTAGACAGAGAGAGAGAGAGAGAGAGAGATACATCTAGACAGAGAGAGAGAGAGAGATACATCTAGACAGAGAGAGAGAGAGAGAGAGAGATACATCTAGACAGAGAGAGAGAGATACATCTAGACAGAGAGAGAGAGATACATCTAGACAGCGAGAGAGAGACACATCTAGACACAGCGAGAGAGAGACACATCTAGACACAGAGAGAGAGAGAGATACATCTAGACAGAGAGAGAGAGAGAGAGATACATCTAGACAGAGAGAGAGAGAGATACATCTAGACAGAGAGAGATACATCTAGACAGAGAGAGAGAGAGATACATCTAGACAGAGAGAGAGAGATACATCTAGACAGAGAGAGAGATACATCTAGACAGAGAGAGAGAGAGAGAGATACATCTAGACAGAGAGAGAGAGAGAGATACATCTAGACAGAGAGAGAGAGAGATACATCTAGACAGAGAGAGAGAGAGATACATCTAGACAGAGAGAGAGAGAGATACATCTAGACAGAGAGAGAGAGAGATACATCTAGACAGAGAGAGAGAGATACATCTAGACAGAGAGAGAGAGATACATCTAGACAGAGAGAGAGATACATCTAGACAGAGAGAGAGAGATACATCTAGACAGAGAGAGAGAGATACATCTAGACACAGAGAGAGAGATACATCTAGACACAGAGAGAGATACATCTAGACAGAGAGAGAGAGAGATACATCTAGACAGAGAGAGAGAGAGATACATCTAGGCAGAGAGAGAGAGAGAGAGAGATACATCTAGGCAGAGAGAGAGAGATACATCTAGGCAGAGAGAGATATACATCTAGGCAGAGAGAGAGATACATCTAGACAGAGAGAGAGAGAGAGATACATCTAGACACAGCGAGAGAGAGACACATCTAGACACAGCGAGAGAGAGACACATCTAGACACAGCGAGAGAGAGACACATCTAGACACAGCGAGAGAGAGACACATCTAGACACAGCGAGAGAGAGAGACACATCTAGACACAGCGAGAGAGAGACACACATCTAGACACAGCGAGAGAGAGACACATCTAGACACAGCGAGAGAGAGACTCATCTAGACACATCGAGAGAGAGACACATCTAGACACAGCGAGAGAGAGACACATCTAGACACAGAGAGAGAGAGACACATCTTGACACACAGAGAGAGAGAGAGAGAGATACATCTAGACACAGCGAGAGAGAGACACATCTAGACACAGCGAGAGAGAGACACAGCGAGAGAGAGACACATCTAGACACAGCGAGAGAGAGACACATCGAGAGAGAGACACATCTAGACACAGCGAGACAGAGACACATCTAGACACAGAGAGAGAGAGACACATCTAGACACAGCGAGAGAGAGACACAGCGAGAGAGAGACACATCTAGACACAGCGAGAGAGAGACACATCGAGAGAGAGACACATCTAGACACAGCGAGAGAAAGACACATCTAGACACAGCGAGAGAGAGACACATCTAGACACAGCGAGAGAGAGACACATCTAGACACAGAGAGAGAGAGAGAGATACATCTAGACAGAGAGAGAGAGAGATACATCTAGACAGAGAGAGAGAGAGAGAGCGATACATCTAGACAGAGAGAGAGAGAGAGAGAGATACATCTAGACAGAGAGAGAGAGAGAGAGATACATCTAGACAGAGAGAGAGAGAGAGAGATACATCTAGACAGAGAGAGAGAGATACATCTAGACAGAGAGAGAGAGATACATCTAGACAGAGAGAGAGAGATACATCTAGACAGCGAGAGAGAGACACATCTAGACACAGCGAGAGAGAGACACATCTAGACACAGCGAGAGAGAGACACATCTAGACACAGCGAGAGAGAGACACATCTAGACACAGAGAGAGAGAGAGATACATCTAGACAGAGAGAGAGAGAGAGATACATCTAGACAGAGAGAGAGAGAGAGATACATCTAGACAGAGAGAGAGAGAGAGAGATACATCTAGACAGAGAGAGAGAGAGATACATCTAGACAGAGAGAGAGAGATACATCTAGACAGAGAGATTGAGATACATCTAGACAGAGAGAGAGATACATCTAGACAGAGAGAGAGAGATACATCTAGACAGAGAGAGAGAGATACATCTAGACACAGCGAGAGAGAGACACATCTAGACACAGCGAGAGAGAGACACATGTAGACACAGCGAGAGAGAGACACATCTAGACACAGCGAGAGAGAGACACAGCGAGAGAGAGACACATCTAGACACAGCGAGAGAGAGACACATCGAGAGAGAGACACATCTAGACACAGCGAGACAGAGACACATCTAGACACAGAGAGAGAGAGACACATCTAGACACAGCGAGAGAGAGACACAGCGAGAGAGAGACACATCTAGACACAGCGAGAGAGAGACACATCGAGAGAGAGACACATCTAGACACAGCGAGAGAGAGACACATCTAGACACAGCGAGAGAGAGACACATCTAGACACAGCGAGAGAGAGACACATCTAGACACAGAGAGAGAGAGAGAGATACATCTAGACAGAGAGAGAGAGAGATACATCTAGACAGAGAGAGAGAGAGAGAGCGATACATCTAGACAGAGAGAGAGAGAGAGAGAGAGAGATACATCTAGACAGAGAGAGAGAGAGAGATACATCTAGACAGAGAGAGAGAGAGAGAGAGAGATACATCTAGACAGAGAGAGAGAGATACATCTAGACAGAGAGAGAGAGATACATCTAGACAGCGAGAGAGAGACACATCTAGACACAGCGAGAGAGAGACACATCTAGACACAGAGAGAGAGAGAGATACATCTAGACAGAGAGAGAGAGAGAGAGATACATCTAGACAGAGAGAGAGAGAGATACATCTAGACAGAGAGAGATACATCTAGACAGAGAGAGAGAGATACATCTAGACAGAGAGAGAGAGATACATCTAGACAGAGAGAGAGATACATCTAGACAGAGAGAGAGAGAGAGATACATCTAGACAGAGAGAGAGAGAGAGATACATCTAGACAGAGAGAGAGATACATCTAGACAGAGAGAGAGAGAGATACATCTAGACAGAGAGAGAGAGAGATACATCTAGACAGAGAGAGAGAGAGATACATCTAGACAGAGAGAGAGAGATACATCTAGACAGAGAGAGAGAGATACATCTAGACAGAGAGAGAGAGATACATCTAGACAGAGAGAGAGAGATACATCTAGACAGAGAGAGAGAGATACATCTAGACAGAGAGAGAGAGATACATCTAGACACAGAGAGAGAGATACATCTAGACACAGAGAGAGATACATCTAGACAGAGAGAGAGAGAGATACATCTAGACAGAGAGAGAGAGAGATACATCTAGGCAGAGAGAGAGAGAGAGAGATACATCTAGGCAGAGAGAGAGAGATACATCTAGGCAGAGAGAGATATACATCTAGGCAGAGAGAGAGATACATCTAGACAGAGAGAGAGAGATACATCTAGACACAGCGAGAGAGAGACACATCTAGACACAGCGAGAGAGAGACACATCTAGACACAGCGAGAGAGAGACACATCTAGACACAGCGAGAGAGAGACACATCTAGACACAGCGAGAGAGAGACACATGTAGACACAGCGAGAGAGAGACACATCTAGACACAGCGAGAGAGAGACACAGCGAGAGAGAGACACATCTAGACACAGCGAGAGAGAGACACATCGAGAGAGAGACACATCTAGACACAGCGAGACAGAGACACATCTAGACACAGAGAGAGAGAGACACATCTAGACACAGCGAGAGAGAGACACAGCGAGAGAGAGACACATCTAGACACAGCGAGAGAGAGACACATCGAGAGAGAGACACATCTAGACACAGCGAGAGAGAGACACATCTAGACACAGCGAGAGAGAGACACATCTAGACACAGAGAGAGAGAGACACATCTAGACACAGAGAGAGAGAGAGAGATACATCTAGACAGAGAGAGAGAGAGATACATCTAGACAGAGAGAGAGAGAGAGAGCGATACATCTAGACAGAGAGAGAGAGAGAGAGAGATACATCTAGACAGAGAGAGAGAGAGAGATACATCTAGACAGAGAGAGAGAGAGAGAGAGATACATCTAGACAGAGAGAGAGAGATACATCTAGACAGAGAGAGAGAGATACATCTAGACAGCGAGAGAGAGACACATCTAGACACAGCGAGAGAGAGACACATCTAGACACAGAGAGAGAGAGAGATACATCTAGACAGAGAGAGAGAGAGAGAGATACATCTAGACAGAGAGAGAGAGAGATACATCTAGACAGAGAGAGATACATCTAGACAGAGAGAGAGAGATACATCTAGACAGAGAGAGAGAGATACATCTAGACAGAGAGAGAGATACATCTAGACAGAGAGAGAGAGAGAGATACATCTAGACAGAGAGAGAGAGAGAGATACATCTAGACAGAGAGAGAGATACATCTAGACAGAGAGAGAGAGAGATACATCTAGACAGAGAGAGAGAGAGATACATCTAGACAGAGAGAGAGAGAGATACATCTAGACAGAGAGAGAGAGATACATCTAGACAGAGAGAGAGAGATACATCTAGACAGAGAGAGAGAGATACATCTAGACAGAGAGAGAGAGATACATCTAGACAGAGAGAGAGAGATACATCTAGACACAGAGAGAGAGATACATCTAGACACAGAGAGAGATACATCTAGACAGAGAGAGAGAGAGATACATCTAGACAGAGAGAGAGAGAGATACATCTAGGCAGAGAGAGAGAGAGAGATACATCTAGGCAGAGAGAGAGAGATACATCTAGGCAGAGAGAGATATACATCTAGGCAGAGAGAGAGATACATCTAGACAGAGAGAGAGAGATACATCTAGACACAGCGAGAGAGAGACACATCTAGACACAGCGAGAGAGAGACACATCTAGACACAGCGAGAGAGAGACACATCTAGACACAGCGAGAGAGAGACACATCTAGACACAGCGAGAGAGAGAGACACATCTAGACACAGCGAGAGAGAGACACACATCTAGACACAGCGAGAGAGAGACACATCTAGACACAGCGAGAGAGAGACTCATCTAGACACATCGAGAGAGAGACACATCTAGACACAGCGAGAGAGAGACACATCTAGACACAGAGAGAGAGAGACACATCTTGACACACAGAGAGAGAGAGAGAGAGAGACATCTAGACACAGCGAGAGAGAGACACATCTAGACACAGCGAGAGAGAGACACATCTAGACACAGCGAGAGAGAGACAAATCTAGACACAGCGAGAGAGAGACACATCTAGACACAGCGAGAGAGAGACACAGCGAGAGAGAGACACATCTAGACACAGCGAGAGAGAGACACATCGAGAGAGAGACACATCTAGACACAGCGAGACAGAGACACATCTAGACACAGAGAGAGAGAGACACATCTAGACACAGCGAGAGAGAGACACAGCGAGAGAGAGACACATCTAGACACAGCGAGAGAGAGACACATCGAGAGAGAGACACATCTAGACACAGCGAGAGAAAGACACATCTAGACACAGCGAGAGAGAGACACATCTAGACACAGCGAGAGAGAGACACATCTAGACACAGAGAGAGTGAGAGAGATACATCTAGACAGAGAGAGAGAGAGATACATCTAGACAGAGAGAGAGAGAGAGAGCGATACATCTAGACAGAGAGAGAGAGAGAGAGAGATACATCTAGACAGAGAGAGAGAGAGAGATACATCTAGACAGAGAGAGAGAGAGAGAGAGAGATACATCTAGACAGAGAGAGAGAGAGATACATCTAGACAGAGAGAGAGAGATACATCTAGACAGCGAGAGAGAGACACATCTAGACACAGCGAGAGAGAGACACATCTAGACACAGCGAGAGAGAGACACATCTAGACACAGCGAGAGAGAGACACATCTAGACACAGCGAGAGAGAGACACATCTAGACACAGAGAGAGAGAGAGATACATCTAGACAGAGAGAGAGAGAGAGAGATACATCTAGACAGAGAGAGAGAGAGAGATACATCTAGACAGAGAGAGAGAGAGAGAGATACATCTAGACAGAGAGAGAGAGAGATACATCTAGACAGAGAGAGATACATCTAGACAGAGAGAGAGAGATACATCTAGACAGAGAGAGAGAGATACATCTAGACAGAGAGAGAGATACATCTAGACAGAGAGAGAGAGAGAGATACATCTAGACAGAGAGAGAGAGAGAGATACATCTAGACAGAGAGAGAGATACATCTAGACAGAGAGAGAGAGAGATACATCTAGACAGAGAGAGAGAGAGATACATCTAGACAGAGAGAGAGAGAGATACATCTAGACAGAGAGAGAGAGATACATCTAGACAGAGAGAGAGAGATACATCTAGACAGAGAGAGAGAGATACATCTAGACAGAGAGAGAGAGATACATCTAGACAGAGAGAGAGAGATACATCTAGACAGAGAGAGAGAGATACATCTAGACACAGAGAGAGAGATACATCTAGACACAGAGAGAGATACATCTAGACAGAGAGAGAGAGAGATACATCTAGACAGAGAGAGAGAGAGATACATCTAGGCAGAGAGAGAGAGAGAGAGATACATCTAGGCAGAGAGAGAGAGATACATCTAGGCAGAGAGAGATATACATCTAGGCAGAGAGAGAGATACATCTAGACAGAGAGAGAGAGATACATCTAGACACAGCGAGAGAGAGACACATCTAGACACAGCGAGAGAGAGACACATCTAGACACAGCGAGAGAGAGACACATCTAGACACAGCGAGAGAGAGACACATCTAGACACAGCGAGAGAGAGACACATGTAGACACAGCGAGAGAGAGACACATCTAGACACAGCGAGAGAGAGACACAGCGAGAGAGAGACACATCTAGACACAGCGAGAGAGAGACACATCGAGAGAGAGACACATCTAGACACAGCGAGACAGAGACACATCTAGACACAGAGAGAGAGAGACACATCTAGACACAGCGAGAGAGAGACACAGCGAGAGAGAGACACATCTAGACACAGCGAGAGAGAGACACATCGAGAGAGAGACACATCTAGACACAGCGAGAGAGAGACACATCTAGACACAGCGAGAGAGAGACACATCTAGACACAGCGAGAGAGAGACACATCTAGACACAGAGAGAGAGAGAGAGATACATCTAGACAGAGAGAGAGAGAGATACATCTAGACAGAGAGAGAGAGAGAGAGCGATACATCTAGACAGAGAGAGAGAGAGAGAGAGATACATCTAGACAGAGAGAGAGAGAGAGATACATCTAGACAGAGAGAGAGAGAGAGAGAGATACATCTAGACAGAGAGAGAGAGATACATCTAGACAGAGAGAGAGAGATACATCTAGACAGCGAGAGAGAGACACATCTAGACACAGCGAGAGAGAGACACATCTAGACACAGAGAGAGAGAGAGATACATCTAGACAGAGAGAGAGAGAGAGAGATACATCTAGACAGAGAGAGAGAGAGATACATCTAGACAGAGAGAGATACATCTAGACAGAGAGAGAGAGATACATCTAGACAGAGAGAGAGAGATACATCTAGACAGAGAGAGAGATACATCTAGACAGAGAGAGAGAGAGAGATACATCTAGACAGAGAGAGAGAGAGAGATACATCTAGACAGAGAGAGAGATACATCTAGACAGAGAGAGAGAGAGATACATCTAGACAGAGAGAGAGAGAGATACATCTAGACAGAGAGAGAGAGAGATACATCTAGACAGAGAGAGAGAGATACATCTAGACAGAGAGAGAGAGATACATCTAGACAGAGAGAGAGAGATACATCTAGACAGAGAGAGAGAGATACATCTAGACAGAGAGAGAGAGATACATCTAGACACAGAGAGAGAGATACATCTAGACACAGAGAGAGATACATCTAGACAGAGAGAGAGAGAGATACATCTAGACAGAGAGAGAGAGAGATACATCTAGGCAGAGAGAGAGAGAGAGATACATCTAGGCAGAGAGAGAGAGATACATCTAGACACAGCGAGAGAGAGACACATCTAGACACAGCGAGAGAGAGACACATCTAGACACAGCGAGAGAGAGACACATCTAGACACAGCGAGAGAGAGACACATCTAGACACAGCGAGAGAGAGAGACACATCTAGACACAGCGAGAGAGAGACACACATCTAGACACAGCGAGAGAGAGACACATCTAGACACAGCGAGAGAGACTCATCTAGACACATCGAGAGAGAGACACATCTAGACACAGCGAGAGAGAGACACATCTAGACACAGCGAGAGAGAGACACATCTAGACACAGCGAGAGAGAGAGACACATCTAGACACAGCGAGAGAGAGACACACATCTAGACACAGCGAGAGAGAGACACATCTAGACACAGCGAGAGAGACTCATCTAGACACATCGAGAGAGAGACACATCTAGACACAGCGAGAGAGAGACACATCTAGACACAGAGAGAGAGAGACACATCTTGACACACAGAGAGAGAGAGAGAGAGAGACATCTAGACACAGCGAGAGAGAGACACATCTAGACACAGCGAGAGAGAGACACATCTAGACACAGCGAGAGAGAGACAAATCTAGACACAGCGAGAGAGAGACACATCTAGACACAGCGAGAGAGAGACACAGCGAGAGAGAGACACATCTAGACACAGCGAGAGAGAGACACATCGAGAGAGAGACACATCTAGACACAGCGAGACAGAGACACATCTAGACACAGAGAGAGAGAGACACATCTAGACACAGCGAGAGAGAGACACAGCGAGAGAGAGACACATCTAGACACAGCGAGAGAGAGACACATCGAGAGAGAGACACATCTAGACACAGCGAGAGAAAGACACATCTAGACACAGCGAGAGAGAGACACATCTAGACACAGCGAGAGAGAGACACATCTAGACACAGAGAGAGTGAGAGAGATACATCTAGACAGAGAGAGAGAGAGATACATCTAGACAGAGAGAGAGAGAGAGAGCGATACATCTAGACAGAGAGAGAGAGAGAGAGAGATACATCTAGACAGAGAGAGAGAGAGAGATACATCTAGACAGAGAGAGAGAGAGAGAGAGAGATACATCTAGACAGAGAGAGAGAGAGATACATCTAGACAGAGAGAGAGAGATACATCTAGACAGCGAGAGAGAGACACATCTAGACACAGCGAGAGAGAGACACATCTAGACACAGCGAGAGAGAGACACATCTAGACACAGCGAGAGAGAGACACATCTAGACACAGCGAGAGAGAGACACATCTAGACACAGAGAGAGAGAGATACATCTAGACAGAGAGAGAGAGAGAGAGATACATCTAGACAGAGAGAGAGAGAGAGATACATCTAGACAGAGAGAGAGAGAGAGAGAGATACATCTAGACAGAGAGAGAGAGAGATACATCTAGACAGAGAGAGAGAGATACATCTAGACAGAGAGATTGAGATACATCTAGACAGAGAGAGAGATACATCTAGACAGAGAGAGAGAGATACATCTAGACAGAGAGAGAGAGATACATCTAGACACAGAGAGAGAGATACATCTAGACAGAGAGAGAGAGAGACAGATCTTGACACACAGAGAGAGAGAGAGAGAGATACATCTAGACACAGCGAGAGAGAGACACATCTAGACACAGCGAGAGACAGACACATCTAGACACAGCGAGAGAGAGACAAATCTAGACACAGCGAGAGAGAGACACATCTAGACACAGCGAGAGAGAGACACAGCGAGAGAGAGACACATCTAGACACAGCGAGAGAGAGACACATCGAGAGAGAGACACATCTAGACACAGCGAGACAGAGACACATCTAGACACAGAGAGAGAGAGACACATCTAGACACAGCGAGAGAGAGACACAGCGAGAGAGAGACACATCTAGACACAGCGAGAGAGAGACACATCGAGAGAGAGACACATCTAGACACAGCGAGAGAGAGACACATCTAGACACAGCGAGAGAGAGACACATCTAGACACAGCGAGAGAGAGACACATCTAGACACAGAGAGAGAGAGAGAGATACATCTAGACAGAGAGAGAGAGATACATCTAGACAGAGAGAGAGAGAGAGAGCGATACATCTAGACAGAGAGAGAGAGAGAGATACATCTAGACAGAGAGAGAGAGAGAGATACATCTAGACAGAGAGAGAGAGAGAGAGAGATACATCTAGACAGAGAGAGAGAGAGATACATCTAGACAGAGAGAGAGAGATACATCTAGACAGCGAGAGAGAGACACATCTAGACACAGCGAGAGAGAGACACATCTAGACAGAGAGAGAGAGACACATCTAGACACAGCGAGAGAGAGACACATCTAGACACAGCGAGAGAGAGACACATCTAGACACAGAGAGAGAGAGATACATCTAGACAGAGAGAGAGAGAGAGAGATACATCTAGACAGAGAGAGAGAGAGAGAGAGATACATCTAGACAGAGAGAGAGAGAGAGAGAGATACATCTAGACAGAGAGAGAGAGAGATACATCTAGACAGAGAGAGAGAGAGATACATCTAGACAGAGAGATTGAGATACATCTAGACAGAGAGAGAGATACATCTAGACAGAGAGAGAGATACATCTAGACAGAGAGAGAGAGATACATCTAGACAGAGAGAAAGAGATACATCTAGACACAGAGAGAGAGATACATCTAGACACAGAGAGAGAGATACATCTAGACAGAGAGAGAGAGAGATACATCTAGACAGAGAGAGAGAGAGATACATCTAGGCAGAGAGAGAGAGAGAGAGATACATCTAGGCAGAGAGAGAGAGATACATCTAGGCAGAGAGAGATATACATCTAGGCAGAGAGAGATACATCTAGACAGAGAGAGAGAGATACATCTAGACACAGCGAGAGAGAGACACATCTAGACACAGCGAGAGAGAGACACATCTAGACACAGCGAGAGAGAGAGACACATCTAGACACAGCGAGAGAGAGAGACACATCTAGACACAGCGAGAGAGAGACAAATCTAGACACAGCGAGAGAGAGACTCATCTAGACACATCGAGAGAGAGACACATCTAGACACAGCGAGAGAGAGACACATCTAGACACAGAGAGAGAGAGACACATCTTGACACACACAGAGAGAGAGAGAGAGATACATCTAGACACAGCGAGAGAGAGACACATCTAGACACAGCGAGAGAGAGACACATCTAGACACAGCGAGAGAGAGACAAATCTAGACACAGCGAGAGAGAGACACATCTAGACACAGCGAGAGAGAGACACAGCGAGAGAGAGACACATCTAGACACAGCGAGAGAGAGACACATCGAGAGAGAGACACATCTAGACACAGCGAGACAGAGACACATCTAGACACAGAGAGAGAGAGAGAGAGAGAGAGAGATACATCTAGACAGAGAGAGAGAGAGAGAGAGAGAGAGAGAGATACATCTAGACAGAGAGAGAGAGAGAGATACATCTAGACAGAGAGAGAGAGAGAGAGAGATACATCTAGACAGAGAGAGAGATACATCTAGACAGAGAGAGAGAGAGAGAGATACATCTAGACAGAGAGAGAGAGAGATAAATCTAGACAGAGAGAGAGAGAGATACATCTAGACACAGCGAGAGAGAGACACATCTAGACACAGCGAGAGAGAGACACATCTAGACACAGCGAGAGAGAGAGACACATCTAGACACAGCGAGAGAGAGACACATCTAGACACAGCGAGAGAGAGACTCATCTAGACACATCGAGAGAGAGACACATCTTGACACACAGAGAGAGAGAGAGAGAGATACATCTAGACACAGCGAGAGAGAGACACATCTAGACACAGCGAGAGAGAGACACATCTAGACACAGCGAGAGAGAGACAAATCTAGACACAGCGAGAGAGAGACACATCTAGACACAGCGAGAGAGAGACACAGCGAGAGAGAGACACATCTAGACACAGCGAGAGAGAGACACATCGAGAGAGAGACACATCTAGACACAGCGAGACAGAGACACATCTAGACACAGAGAGAGAGAGACACATCTAGACACAGCGAGAGAGAGACACAGCGAGAGAGAGACACATCTAGACACAGCGAGAGAGAGACACATCGAGAGAGAGACACATCTAGACACAGCGAGAGAAAGACACATCTAGACACAGCGAGAGAGAGACACATCTAGACACAGCGAGAGAGAGACACATCTAGACACAGAGAGAGAGAGAGAGATACATCTAGACAGAGAGAGAGAGAGATACATCTAGACAGAGAGAGAGAGAGAGAGCGATACATCTAGACAGAGAGAGAGAGAGATACATCTAGACAGAGAGAGAGAGAGAGATACATCTAGACAGAGAGAGAGAGAGAGAGAGATACATCTAGACAGAGAGAGAGAGAGATACATCTAGACAGAGAGAGAGAGATACATCTAGACAGCGAGAGAGAGACACATCTAGACACAGCGAGAGAGAGACACATCTAGACACAGCGAGAGAGAGACACATCTAGACACAGCGAGAGAGAGACACATCTAGACACAGCGAGAGAGAGACACATCTAGACACAGAGAGAGAGAGAGATACATCTAGACAGAGAGAGAGAGAGAGAGATACATCTAGACAGAGAGAGAGAGAGAGATACATCTAGACAGAGAGAGAGAGAGAGAGAGAGATACATCTAGACAGAGAGAGAGAGAGATACATCTAGACAGAGAGAGAGAGATACATCTAGACAGAGAGATTGAGATACATCTAGACAGAGAGAGAGATACATCTAGACAGAGAGAGAGAGATACATCTAGACAGAGAGAGAGAGATACATCTAGACACAGAGAGAGAGATACATCTAGACAGAGAGAGAGAGAGATACATCTAGACAGAGAGAGAGAGAGATACATCTAGGCAGAGAGAGAGAGAGAGAGAGAGAGATACATCTAGACACAGCGAGAGAGAGACACATCTAGACACAGCGAGAGAGAGACACAGCGAGAGAGAGACACATCTAGACACAGCGAGAGAGAGACACATCGAGAGAGAGACACATCTAGACACAGCGAGACAGAGACACATCTAGACACAGAGAGAGAGAGACACATCTAGACACAGCGAGAGAGAGACACAGCGAGAGAGAGACACATCTAGACACAGCGAGAGAGAGACACATCGAGAGAGAGACACATCTAGACACAGCGAGAGAAAGACACATC
>NC_138300.1:41282500-41295000 GCF_965601325.2 Salmo salar
GAGAGAGAGAGAGAGATACATCTAGACAGAGAGAGAGAGAGAGAGAGATACATCTAAACAGAGAGAGAGAGAGAGAGCGATACATCTAGACAGAGAGAGAGAGAGAGATACATCTAGACAGAGAGAGAGAGAGAGATACATCTAGACAGAGAGAGAGAGATACATCTAGACAGCGAGAGAGAGACACATCTAGACACAGCGAGAGAGAGACACATCTAGACACAGCGAGAGAGAGACACATCTAGACACAGCGAGAGAGAGACACATCTAGACAGAGCGAGAGAGAGACACATCTAGACACAGCGAGAGAGAGACACATCTAGACACAGAGAGAGAGAGAGATACATCTAGACAGAGAGAGAGAGAGAGATACATCTAGACAGAGAGAGAGAGAGATACATCTAGACAGAGAGAGAGAGAGAGAGAGATACATCTAGACAGAGAGAGAGAGAGATACATCTAGACAGAGAGAGAGAGAGATACATCTAGACAGAGAGAGAGAGATACATCTAGACAGAGAGAGAGAGATACATCTAGACAGAGAGAGAGATACATCTAGACAGAGAGAGAGAGAGAGAGATACATCTAGACAGAGAGAGAGAGAGAGATACATCTAGACAGAGAGAGAGAGAGATACATCTAGACAGAGAGAGAGAGAGATATATCTAGACAGAGAGAGAGAGATACATCTAGACAGAGAGAGAGAGAGAGAGAGCGATACATCTAGACAGAGAGAGAGAGAGAGAGAGATACATCTAGACAGAGAGAGAGAGAGAGAGAGATACATCTAGACAGAGAGAGAGAGAGATACATCTAGACAGAGAGAGAGAGATACATCTAGACAGCGAGAGAGAGACACATCTAGACACAGCGAGAGAGAGACACATCTAGACAGAGAGAGAGAGACACATCTAGACACAGCGAGAGAGAGACACATCTAGACACAGCGAGAGAGAGACACATCTAGACACAGAGAGAGAGAGAGATACATCTAGACAGAGAGAGAGAGAGAGAGAGATACATCTAGACAGAGAGAGAGAGAGATACATCTAGACAGAGAGAGAGAGAGATACATCTAGACAGAGAGATTGAGATACATCTAGACAGAGAGAGAGATACATCTAGACAGAGAGAGAGATCCATCTAGACAGAGAGAGAGAGATACATCTAGACAGAGAGAGAGAGAGAGAGAGAGAGATACATCTAGACAGAGAGAGAGAGAGAGATACATCTAGACAGAGAGAGAGAGAGAGAGAGATATATCTAGACAGAGAGAGAGATACATCTAGACAGAGAGAGAGAGAGAGAGATACATCTAGACAGAGAGAGAGCGAGATAAATCTAGACAGAGAGAGAGAGAGATACATCTAGACACAGTGAGAGAGAGACACATCTAGACACAGTGAGAGAGAGACACATCTAGACACAGCGAGAGAGAGAGACACATCTAGACACAGCGAGAGAGAGACACAGCGAGAGAGAGACACATCTAGACACAGCGAGAGAGAGACACATCGAGAGAGAGACACATCTAGACACAGCGAGAGAGAGACACATCTAGACACAGAGAGAGAGAGAGAGAGATACATCTAGACAGAGAGAGAGAGAGAGAGAGATACATCTAGACAGAGAGAGAGAGAGATACATCTAGACAGAGAGAGAGAGATACATCTAGACACAGCGAGAGAGAGACACATCTAGACACAGCGAGAGAGAGACTCATCTAGACACAGCGAGAGAGAGACACATCTAGACACAGCGAGAGAGACACATCTAGACACAGCGAGAGAGAGACACATCTAGACACAGCGAGAGAGAGACACATCTAGATACAGCGAGTGAGAGACACATCTAGACACAGCGAGAGAGAGACACATCTAGACACACAGAGAGAGAGAGAGAGAGATACATCTAGACACAGCGAGAGAGAGACACATCTAGACACAGCGAGAGAGAGACACATCTAGACACAGCGAGAGAGAGACACATCTAGACACAGCGAGAGAGAGACACAGCGAGAGAGAGACACATCTAGACACAGCGAGAGAGAGACACATCGAGAGAGAGACACATCTAGACACAGCGAGAGAGAGACACATCTAGACACAGCGAGAGAGAGACACATCTAGACACAGAGAGAGAGAGAAAGAGATACATCTAGACACAGCGAGAGAGAGACACATCTAGACACAGCGAGAGAGAGACACATCTAGACACAGCGAGAGAGAGACACATCTAGACACAGCGAGAGAGAGACACAGCGAGAGAGAGACACATCTAGACACAGCGAGAGAGAGACACATCGAGAGAGAGACACATCTAGACACAGCGAGAGAGAGACACATCTAGACACAGCGAGAGAGAGACACATCTAGACACAGCGAGAGAGAGACACATCTAGACACAGAGAGAGAGAGAGAGATACATCTAGACAGAGAGAGAGAGATACATCTAGACAGAGAGAGAGAGAGAGAGCGATACATCTAGACAGAGAGAGAGAGAGAGATACATCTAGACAGAGAGAGAGAGAGAGATACATCTAGACAGAGAGAGAGAGAGAGAGAGATACATCTAGACAGAGAGAGAGAGAGATACATCTAGACAGAGAGAGAGAGATACATCTAGACAGCGAGAGAGAGACACATCTAGACACAGCGAGAGAGAGACACATCTAGACAGAGAGAGAGAGACACATCTAGACACAGCGAGAGAGAGACACATCTAGACACAGCGAGAGAGAGACACATCTAGACACAGAGAGAGAGAGAGATACATCTAGACAGAGAGAGAGAGAGAGATACATCTAGACAGAGAGAGAGAGAGAGAGAGATACATCTAGACAGAGAGAGAGAGAGAGAGAGATACATCTAGACAGAGAGAGAGAGAGATACATCTAGACAGAGAGAGAGAGAGATACATCTAGACAGAGAGATTGAGATACATCTAGACAGAGAGAGAGATACA
The DNA here is from genome assembly GCF_965601325.2 of Salmo salar. NCBI lineage: Eukaryota > Metazoa > Chordata > Actinopteri > Salmoniformes > Salmonidae > Salmo > Salmo salar. The sequence continues at coordinate 41,285,465 of NC_138300.1, forward strand.
TCTAGACAGAGAGAGAGATACATCTAGACAGAGAGAGAGAGATACATCTAGACAGAGAGAGAGAGATACATCTAGACACAGAGAGAGAGATACATCTAGACACAGAGAGAGAGATACATCTAGACAGAGAGAGAGAGAGATACATCTAGACAGAGAGAGAGAGAGATACATCTAGGCAGAGAGAGAGAGAGAGAGAGATACATCTAGGCAGAGAGAGAGAGATACATCTAGGCAGAGAGAGATATACATCTAGGCAGAGAGAGAGATACATCTAGACAGAGAGAGAGAGATACATCTAGACACAGCGAGAGAGAGACACATCTAGACACAGCGAGAGAGAGACACATCTAGACACAGCGAGAGAGAGAGACACATCTAGACACAGCGAGAGAGAGAGACACATCTAGACACAGCGAGAGAGAGACAAATCTAGACACAGCGAGAGAGAGACTCATCTAGACACATCGAGAGAGAGACACATCTAGACACAGCGAGAGAGAGACACATCTAGACACAGAGAGAGAGAGACACATCTTGACACACACAGAGAGAGAGAGAGAGATACATCTAGACACAGCGAGAGAGAGACACATCTAGACACAGCGAGAGAGAGACACATCTAGACACAGCGAGAGAGAGACAAATCTAGACACAGCGAGAGAGAGACACATCTAGACACAGCGAGAGAGAGACACAGCGAGAGAGAGACACATCTAGACACAGCGAGAGAGAGACACATCGAGAGAGAGACACATCTAGACACAGCGAGACAGAGACACATCTAGACACAGAGAGAGAGAGAGAGAGAGAGAGAGATACATCTAGACAGAGAGAGAGAGAGAGAGAGAGAGATACATCTAGACAGAGAGAGAGAGAGAGATACATCTAGACAGAGAGAGAGAGAGAGAGAGATACATCTAGACAGAGAGAGAGATACATCTAGACAGAGAGAGAGAGAGAGAGATACATCTAGACAGAGAGAGAGAGAGATAAATCTAGACAGAGAGAGAGAGAGATACATCTAGACACAGCGAGAGAGAGACACATCTAGACACAGCGAGAGAGAGACACATCTAGACACAGCGAGAGAGAGAGACACATCTAGACACAGCGAGAGAGAGACACATCTAGACACAGCGAGAGAGAGACTCATCTAGACACATCGAGAGAGAGACACATCTAGACACAGAGAGAGAGAGAGATACATCTAGACAGAGAGAGAGAGAGAGATACATCTAGACAGAGAGAGAGAGAGATACATCTAGACAGAGAGAGAGAGAGAGAGAGATACATCTAGACAGAGAGAGAGAGAGATACATCTAGACAGAGAGAGAGAGAGATACATCTAGACAGAGAGAGAGAGATACATCTAGACAGAGAGAGAGAGATACATCTAGACAGAGAGAGAGATACATCTAGACAGAGAGAGAGAGAGAGAGATACATCTAGACAGAGAGAGAGAGAGAGATACATCTAGACAGAGAGAGATACATCTAGACAGAGAGAGAGAGAGATACATCTAGACAGAGAGAGAGAGAGATATATCTAGACAGAGAGAGAGAGATACATCTAGACAGAGAGAGAGAGAGAGAGAGCGATACATCTAGACAGAGAGAGAGAGAGAGAGAGAGATACATCTAGACAGAGAGAGAGAGAGAGAGAGATACATCTAGACAGAGAGAGAGAGAGATACATCTAGACAGAGAGAGAGAGATACATCTAGACAGCGAGAGAGAGACACATCTAGACACAGCGAGAGAGAGACACATCTAGACAGAGAGAGAGAGACACATCTAGACACAGCGAGAGAGAGACACATCTAGACACAGCGAGAGAGAGACACATCTAGACACAGAGAGAGAGAGAGATACATCTAGACAGAGAGAGAGAGAGAGAGAGATACATCTAGACAGAGAGAGAGAGAGATACATCTAGACAGAGAGAGAGAGAGATACATCTAGACAGAGAGATTGAGATACATCTAGACAGAGAGAGAGATACATCTAGACAGAGAGAGAGATCCATCTAGACAGAGAGAGAGAGATACATCTAGACAGAGAGAGAGAGAGAGAGAGATACATCTAGACAGAGAGAGAGAGAGAGATACATCTAGACAGAGAGAGAGAGAGAGAGAGATATATCTAGACAGAGAGAGAGATACATCTAGACAGAGAGAGAGAGAGAGAGATACATCTAGACAGAGAGAGAGCGAGATAAATCTAGACAGAGAGAGAGAGAGATACATCTAGACACAGCGAGAGAGAGACACATCTAGACACAGTGAGAGAGAGACACATCTAGACACAGCGAGAGAGAGAGACACATCTAGACACAGCGAGAGAGAGACACAGCGAGAGAGAGACACATCTAGACACAGCGAGAGAGAGACACATCGAGAGAGAGACACATCTAGACACAGCGAGAGAGAGACACATCTAGACACAGAGAGAGAGAGAGAGAGATACATCTAGACAGAGAGAGAGAGAGAGAGAGATACATCTAGACAGAGAGAGAGAGAGATACATCTAGACAGAGAGAGAGAGATACATCTAGACACAGCGAGAGAGAGACACATCTAGACACAGCGAGAGAGAGACTCATCTAGACACAGCGAGAGAGAGACACATCTAGACACAGCGAGAGAGACACATCTAGACACAGCGAGAGAGAGACACATCTAGACACAGCGAGAGAGAGACACATCTAGATACAGCGAGTGAGAGACACATCTAGACACAGCGAGAGAGAGACACATCTAGACACACAGAGAGAGAGAGAGAGAGATACATCTAGACACAGCGAGAGAGAGACACATCTAGACACAGCGAGAGAGAGACACATCTAGACACAGCGAGAGAGAGACACATCTAGACACAGCGAGAGAGAGACACAGCGAGAGAGAGACACATCTAGACACAGCGAGAGAGAGACACATCGAGAGAGAGACACATCTAGACACAGCGAGAGAGAGACACATCTAGACACAGCGAGAGAGAGACACATCTAGACACAGCGAGAGAGACACATCTAGACACAGCGAGAGAGAGACACATCTAGACACAGCGAGAGAGAGACACATCTAGATACAGCGAGTGAGAGACACATCTAGACACAGCGAGAGAGAGACACATCTAGACACACAGAGAGAGAGAGAGAGAGATACATCTAGACACAGCGAGAGAGAGACACATCTAGACACAGCGAGAGAGAGACACATCTAGACACAGCGAGAGAGAGACACATCTAGACACAGCGAGAGAGAGACACAGCGAGAGAGAGACACATCTAGACACAGCGAGAGAGAGACACATCGAGAGAGAGACACATCTAGACACAGCGAGAGAGAGACACATCTAGACACAGCGAGAGAGAGACACATCTAGACACAGAGAGAGAGAGAAAGAGATACATCTAGACACAGCGAGAGAGAGACACATCTAGACACAGCGAGAGAGAGACACATCTAGACACAGCGAGAGAGAGACACATCTAGACACAGCGAGAGAGAGACACAGCGAGAGAGAGACACATCTAGACACAGCGAGAGAGAGACACATCGAGAGAGAGACACATCTAGACACAGCGAGAGAGAGACACATCTAGACACAGCGAGAGAGAGACACATCTAGACACAGCGAGAGAGAGACACATCTAGACACAGAGAGAGAGAGAGAGATACATCTAGACAGAGAGAGAGAGATACATCTAGACAGAGAGAGAGAGAGAGAGCGATACATCTAGACAGAGAGAGAGAGAGAGATACATCTAGACAGAGAGAGAGAGAGAGATACATCTAGACAGAGAGAGAGAGAGAGAGAGATACATCTAGACAGAGAGAGAGAGAGATACATCTAGACAGAGAGAGAGAGATACATCTAGACAGCGAGAGAGAGACACATCTAGACACAGCGAGAGAGAGACACATCTAGACAGAGAGAGAGAGACACATCTAGACACAGCGAGAGAGAGACACATCTAGACACAGCGAGAGAGAGACACATCTAGACACAGAGAGAGAGAGAGATACATCTAGACAGAGAGAGAGAGAGAGAGATACATCTAGACAGAGAGAGAGAGAGAGAGAGATACATCTAGACAGAGAGAGAGAGAGAGAGAGATACATCTAGACAGAGAGAGAGAGAGATACATCTAGACAGAGAGAGAGAGAGATACATCTAGACAGAGAGATTGAGATACATCTAGACAGAGAGAGAGATACATCTAGACAGAGAGAGAGATACATCTAGACAGAGAGAGAGAGATACATCTAGACAGAGAGAGAGAGATACATCTAGACACAGAGAGAGAGATACATCTAGACACAGAGAGAGAGATACATCTAGACAGAGAGAGAGAGAGATACATCTAGACAGAGAGAGAGAGAGATACATCTAGGCAGAGAGAGAGAGAGAGAGAGATACATCTAGGCAGAGAGAGAGAGATACATCTAGGCAGAGAGAGATATACATCTAGGCAGAGAGAGATACATCTAGACAGAGAGAGAGAGATACATCTAGACACAGCGAGAGAGAGACACATCTAGACACAGCGAGAGAGAGACACATCTAGACACAGCGAGAGAGAGAGACACATCTAGACACAGCGAGAGAGAGAGACACATCTAGACACAGCGAGAGAGAGACAAATCTAGACACAGCGAGAGAGAGACTCATCTAGACACATCGAGAGAGAGACACATCTAGACACAGCGAGAGAGAGACACATCTAGACACAGAGAGAGAGAGACACATCTTGACACACACAGAGAGAGAGAGAGAGATACATCTAGACACAGCGAGAGAGAGACACATCTAGACACAGCGAGAGAGAGACACATCTAGACACAGCGAGAGAGAGACAAATCTAGACACAGCGAGAGAGAGACACATCTAGACACAGCGAGAGAGAGACACAGCGAGAGAGAGACACATCTAGACACAGCGAGAGAGAGACACATCGAGAGAGAGACACATCTAGACACAGCGAGACAGAGACACATCTAGACACAGAGAGAGAGAGAGAGAGAGAGAGAGATACATCTAGACAGAGAGAGAGAGAGAGAGAGAGAGATACATCTAGACAGAGAGAGAGAGAGAGATACATCTAGACAGAGAGAGAGAGAGAGAGAGATACATCTAGACAGAGAGAGAGATACATCTAGACAGAGAGAGAGAGAGAGAGATACATCTAGACAGAGAGAGAGAGAGATAAATCTAGACAGAGAGAGAGAGAGATACATCTAGACACAGCGAGAGAGAGACACATCTAGACACAGCGAGAGAGAGACACATCTAGACACAGCGAGAGAGAGAGACACATCTAGACACAGCGAGAGAGAGACACATCTAGACACAGCGAGAGAGAGACTCATCTAGACACATCGAGAGAGAGACACATCTAGACACAGAGAGAGAGAGAGATACATCTAGACAGAGAGAGAGAGAGAGATACATCTAGACAGAGAGAGAGAGAGATACATCTAGACAGAGAGAGAGAGAGAGAGAGATACATCTAGACAGAGAGAGAGAGAGATACATCTAGACAGAGAGAGAGAGAGATACATCTAGACAGAGAGAGAGAGATACATCTAGACAGAGAGAGAGAGATACATCTAGACAGAGAGAGAGATACATCTAGACAGAGAGAGAGAGAGAGAGATACATCTAGACAGAGAGAGAGAGAGAGATACATCTAGACAGAGAGAGATACATCTAGACAGAGAGAGAGAGAGATACATCTAGACAGAGAGAGAGAGAGATATATCTAGACAGAGAGAGAGAGATACATCTAGACAGAGAGAGAGAGAGAGAGAGCGATACATCTAGACAGAGAGAGAGAGAGAGAGAGAGATACATCTAGACAGAGAGAGAGAGAGAGAGAGATACATCTAGACAGAGAGAGAGAGAGATACATCTAGACAGAGAGAGAGAGATACATCTAGACAGCGAGAGAGAGACACATCTAGACACAGCGAGAGAGAGACACATCTAGACAGAGAGAGAGAGACACATCTAGACACAGCGAGAGAGAGACACATCTAGACACAGCGAGAGAGAGACACATCTAGACACAGAGAGAGAGAGAGATACATCTAGACAGAGAGAGAGAGAGAGAGAGATACATCTAGACAGAGAGAGAGAGAGATACATCTAGACAGAGAGAGAGAGAGATACATCTAGACAGAGAGATTGAGATACATCTAGACAGAGAGAGAGATACATCTAGACAGAGAGAGAGATCCATCTAGACAGAGAGAGAGAGATACATCTAGACAGAGAGAGAGAGAGAGAGAGATACATCTAGACAGAGAGAGAGAGAGAGATACATCTAGACAGAGAGAGAGAGAGAGAGAGATATATCTAGACAGAGAGAGAGATACATCTAGACAGAGAGAGAGAGAGAGAGATACATCTAGACAGAGAGAGAGCGAGATAAATCTAGACAGAGAGAGAGAGAGATACATCTAGACACAGCGAGAGAGAGACACATCTAGACACAGTGAGAGAGAGACACATCTAGACACAGCGAGAGAGAGAGACACATCTAGACACAGCGAGAGAGAGACACAGCGAGAGAGAGACACATCTAGACACAGCGAGAGAGAGACACATCGAGAGAGAGACACATCTAGACACAGCGAGAGAGAGACACATCTAGACACAGAGAGAGAGAGAGAGAGATACATCTAGACAGAGAGAGAGAGAGAGAGAGATACATCTAGACAGAGAGAGAGAGAGATACATCTAGACAGAGAGAGAGAGATACATCTAGACACAGCGAGAGAGAGACACATCTAGACACAGCGAGAGAGAGACTCATCTAGACACAGCGAGAGAGAGACACATCTAGACACAGCGAGAGAGACACATCTAGACACAGCGAGAGAGAGACACATCTAGACACAGCGAGAGAGAGACACATCTAGATACAGCGAGTGAGAGACACATCTAGACACAGCGAGAGAGAGACACATCTAGACACACAGAGAGAGAGAGAGAGAGATACATCTAGACACAGCGAGAGAGAGACACATCTAGACACAGCGAGAGAGAGACACATCTAGACACAGCGAGAGAGAGACACATCTAGACACAGCGAGAGAGAGACACAGCGAGAGAGAGACACATCTAGACACAGCGAGAGAGAGACACATCGAGAGAGAGACACATCTAGACACAGCGAGAGAGAGACACATCTAGACACAGCGAGAGAGAGACACATCTAGACACAGAGAGAGAGAGAAAGAGATACATCTAGACACAGCGAGAGAGAGACACATCTAGACACAGCGAGAGAGAGACACATCTAGACACAGCGAGAGAGAGACACATCTAGACACAGCGAGAGAGAGACACAGCGAGAGAGAGACACATCTAGACACAGCGAGAGAGAGACACATCGAGAGAGAGACACATCTAGACACAGCGAGAGAGAGACACATCTAGACACAGCGAGAGAGAGACACATCTAGACACAGCGAGAGAGAGACACATCTAGACACAGAGAGAGAGAGAGAGATACATCTAGACAGAGAGAGAGAGATACATCTAGACAGAGAGAGAGAGAGAGAGCGATACATCTAGACAGAGAGAGAGAGAGAGATACATCTAGACAGAGAGAGAGAGAGAGATACATCTAGACAGAGAGAGAGAGAGAGAGAGATACATCTAGACAGAGAGAGAGAGAGATACATCTAGACAGAGAGAGAGAGATACATCTAGACAGCGAGAGAGAGACACATCTAGACACAGCGAGAGAGAGACACATCTAGACAGAGAGAGAGAGACACATCTAGACACAGCGAGAGAGAGACACATCTAGACACAGCGAGAGAGAGACACATCTAGACACAGAGAGAGAGAGAGATACATCTAGACAGAGAGAGAGAGAGAGAGATACATCTAGACAGAGAGAGAGAGAGAGAGAGATACATCTAGACAGAGAGAGAGAGAGAGAGAGATACATCTAGACAGAGAGAGAGAGAGATACATCTAGACAGAGAGAGAGAGAGATACATCTAGACAGAGAGATTGAGATACATCTAGACAGAGAGAGAGATACATCTAGACAGAGAGAGAGATACATCTAGACAGAGAGAGAGAGATACATCTAGACAGAGAGAGAGAGATACATCTAGACACAGAGAGAGAGATACATCTAGACACAGAGAGAGAGATACATCTAGACAGAGAGAGAGAGAGATACATCTAGACAGAGAGAGAGAGAGATACATCTAGGCAGAGAGAGAGAGAGAGAGAGATACATCTAGGCAGAGAGAGAGAGATACATCTAGGCAGAGAGAGATATACATCTAGGCGAGAGAGAGATACATCTAGACAGAGAGAGAGAGATACATCTAGACACAGCGAGAGAGAGACACATCTAGACACAGCGAGAGAGAGACACATCTAGACACAGCGAGAGAGAGAGACACATCTAGACACAGCGAGAGAGAGAGACACATCTAGACACAGCGAGAGAGAGACAAATCTAGACACAGCGAGAGAGAGACTCATCTAGACACATCGAGAGAGAGACACATCTAGACACAGCGAGAGAGAGACACATCTAGACACAGAGAGAGAGAGACACATCTTGACACACACAGAGAGAGAGAGAGAGATACATCTAGACACAGCGAGAGAGAGACACATCTAGACACAGCGAGAGAGAGACACATCTAGACACAGCGAGAGAGAGACAAATCTAGACACAGCGAGAGAGAGACACATCTAGACACAGCGAGAGAGAGACACAGCGAGAGAGAGACACATCTAGACACAGCGAGAGAGAGACACATCGAGAGAGAGACACATCTAGACACAGCGAGACAGAGACACATCTAGACACAGAGAGAGAGAGAGAGAGAGAGAGAGATACATCTAGACAGAGAGAGAGAGAGAGAGAGAGAGATACATCTAGACAGAGAGAGAGAGAGATACATCTAGACAGAGAGAGAGAGAGAGAGAGATACATCTAGACAGAGAGAGAGATACATCTAGACAGAGAGAGAGAGAGAGAGATACATCTAGACAGAGAGAGAGAGAGATAAATCTAGACAGAGAGAGAGAGAGATACATCTAGACACAGCGAGAGAGAGACACATCTAGACACAGCGAGAGAGAGACACATCTAGACACAGCGAGAGAGAGAGACACATCTAGACACAGCGAGAGAGAGACACATCTAGACACAGCGAGAGAGAGACTCATCTAGACACATCGAGAGAGAGACACATCTTGACACACAGAGAGAGAGAGAGAGAGATACATCTAGACACAGCGAGAGAGAGACACATCTAGACACAGCGAGAGAGAGACACATCTAGACACAGCGAGAGAGAGACAAATCTAGACACAGCGAGAGAGAGACACATCTAGACACAGCGAGAGAGAGACACAGCGAGAGAGAGACACATCTAGACACAGCGAGAGAGAGACACATCGAGAGAGAGACACATCTAGACACAGCGAGACAGAGACACATCTAGACACAGAGAGAGAGAGACACATCTAGACACAGCGAGAGAGAGACAC